>NW_027047387.1:0-12500 GCF_025399875.1 Dalotia coriaria
TAAAAAAACAAAAAAAAAATTTGTCGTTTTTTAGTTTTTTTACGCGTTAAAACGCAGATTAAAAGCTCAAAACGTGCTGTTTTGCTTAAAATAACATTTTCAAGCATTTTAGATCGTTGAAATCGTTCAAATAGAGCAATATTAATTTAAAAAAGAATAATAAAAATTCCCTCGTTTTATGCTGTTTTTACGCGTTAAAACGGATTAAAAGCCCAAAACGTGCTGTTTTGTTAAAATAAGCATTTTCAAGCATTTTGATCGTTTAAATCGTTCAAATAGAAGCAATATTAATAAAAACGAATAATAAAAATTTCGTCGTTTTATGCTGTTTTACGCGTTAAAACGCAGATTAAAGCTCAAAACGTGCTGTTTTGCTAAAATAAGCATTTTCAAGCATTTTAGATCGTTGAAATCGTTCAAATAGAAGCAATATTATTAAAAACGAATAATAAAAATTCGTCGTTTTATGCTGTTTACGCGTTAAAACGCAGATTAAAGCTCAAACGTGCTGTTTTGCGAAAATAATCATTTTCAAGCATTTTAGATCGTTGAAATCGTTCAAATAGACGCAATATTAATAAAACGAATAATAAAAATTCGTCGTTTTTATGCTGTTTTACGCGTTAAAACGCAGATTCAAAGCTCAAAACGTTCTGTTTTGTAAAATAAGCATTTTCAAGCATTTTAGATCGTTGAAATCGTTCAAATAGAGCAATATTAATAAAAAACGAATAATAAAAATTCGTCGTTATTATGCTGATTTACGCGTTAAAACGCAGATTAAAAGCTCAAAACGTGCTGTTTTGCTAAAATAATCATTTTCAAGCATTTTAGATCGTTGAAATCGTTCAAATAGACGCAATATTAATAAAAACGAATAATAAAATTCCGTCGTTTTATGTTGTTTTACGCGTTAAAACGCAGATTAAAAGCTCAAAACGTGCTGTTTTGTTAAAATAAGCATTTTCAAGCATTTTAGATCGTTGAAATCGTTCAAATAGAAGCAATATTAATAAAAACGAATAATAAAAATTTCGTCGTTTTATGCTGTTTTACGCGTTAAAACGCAGATTAAAGCTCAAAACGTGCTGTTTTGCTAAAATAGCATTTTCAAGCATTTTAGATCGTTGAAATCGTTCAAATAGAAGCAATATTAATAAAAACGAATAATAAAAATTCGTCATTTTATGCTGTTTTACGCGTTAAAACGCAGATTAAAGCTCAAAACGTGCTGTTTTGCTAAAATAATCATTTTCAAGCATTTTAGATCGTTGAAATCGTTCAAATAGACGCAATATTAATAAAAACAAATAATAAAAATTTCGTCGTTTTATGCTGTTTTACGCGTTAAAACGCAGATTAAAAGCTCAAAACGTGCTGTTTTGCTAAAATAAGCATTTTCAAGCATTTTAGATCGTTGAATCGTTCAAATAGAGCAACTATTAATAAAAACGAATAATAAAAATTCGTCGTTTTATGCTGTTTTGCGTTAAAACGCAATTAAAAATAAAACGGTTTTTTTAAAAAACTTTTAAGCTTTTGTTTTAAACGTTAAAAAAGCAAATTAAAAAAACCTTTTAAAAACTTTTTAGCTTTTTTGCGTTAAAAAAACAAATTTGGGCCAAAAGGCGGAAAATAAAAATTTTTGCTTTTTATCGTTTTAAACGTTAAAAAACCAAATTAATAAAACGTTAAAAAATTTTCTTTTAGCTTTTTTGCGTTAAAACGCAATTAAATCAAAAACCGTTTTTTAAAAAAATTTTTTTTTAAGCAAAAGGAAACGCAAAAAGCCCAAAATTTTAAAAAAAAAAATTTTCCTTTTTTTTCGTTTCCCCTTAAAACAATTAAAAAAACGGTTTTTTAAAATTTTTTTAAAAAATTTTACGTTAAAACCCTTAAAAAAACTTTTTTAAAAAAATAAAAAAAGCTTTTTAACGGGGCGTTAAAACGCAATTAAAACTAAAATCTGTTTTTCTTCTTTTTAAACATTTTTAACTAAAGTTCAAAAAGCATTTAAAAAAAATAATAATTTGTTTTAGCTTTTTTTTAAAACGAATTAAAATTTAAAAGCTGTTTTGCTAAAAAAGCATTTTGCTTTTTTTCGTTTTTTTTAAATAAACAAAATTTAAAAAAACGTAAAGGTTTTTATGCGTTTTTTAAAAAGAAAAATCCCTCTTTTTCTTTTCTTTTAACATTTTTTAAACAAATGTTTTAAAAAAACAAAATTTTAAAAAAAAGATTAAAAATTTTGTTTTTATGGTTTTTTTTAAAAAAGAATTAAAAATCCGTTTTGTTTTTTCTAAAAAAGGATTTTTAAGCTTTTTTTTCGTTTAAATTCAAATAAAACAAAATTTAAAAAAAAAAACGAATAATAAAAAACCCTTTTTTTTTTTTCGCGTTAAAAACAATTTTGCTAAAACGGGGTTTTCCCCCAAAATTTTTTTCAAGCATTTTAACTTTAAATCGTTAAATGGCCCAAATTAAAAAAAAAATAATAAAAACGTTTTTTATCTGTTTTTGCGTTAAAAGCGTTAAAACCAAAAGTCTTTTTTGTAAAATAACATTTTAAAGATCGTTGAAATCGTTCAAATAGAAGCAATATTAATAAAAACGAATAAAAAAATTTCGTCGTTTTTTTGCTGTTTTTTCGCGTTAAAACCCCAGATTAAAAACTCAAAACGTGCTGTTTTGCTTTTAAAAAAAGCATTTTCAACATTTTAGATGTTGAAATCGTTCAAATAGAAGCAATATTAATAAAAAAGAATAATAAAAAAATTTATCGTTTTTATGCCGGGTTTTCGCGTTAAAACGCAGATTAAAGCTCAAAACGTGCTGTTTTCTAAAATCAGCATTTTCCAAATTTTTTGATCGTTGAAATGGTTCAAATAGATGCAATATTAATAAAAAAAGAATAATAAAAATTTCGTCCCTTTTTTTTAAAGCTGTTTTACGCGTTAAAAAGCAGATTAAAACCAAAACGTGCTGTTTTTGCCAAAAAAAACATTTTTAAGCATTTTTTGATCGTTTTTAAATCGTTTAAAAAAAGAAGCAAATTTTTATTAAAAAAAGGGAAAAATAAAAAAAAATTTGTGTTTTTTTTGCTGTTTTACGCGTTAAAACGCAATTAAAACTCAAAAAGTGCTTTTTTTTGCGAAAATAATCATTTTCAAAACATTTTAGATCGTTGAAATCGTTCAAATAGACGCAATATTAATAAAAAAAGAATAATAAAAAAATTTTGTCGTTTTTTTTGCTGTTTTACGCGTTAAAAAGCAGATTAAACTCAAAAACGTTCTGTTTTTTTCTTTTAAAAAAAAAGCATTTTCAAGCATTTTTTGATCGTTGAAATCGTTTTAAATAGAAGCAATATTAATAAAAAAAGAATAATAAAAATTCGTCGTTTTTTTTGCTGATTTACGCGTTAAAACGCAGATTAAAGCTCAAAACGTGCTGTTTTGCTAAAATAATCATTTTCAAGCATTTTAGATCGTTGAAATCGTTCAAAAGACGCAATATAATAAAAACGAATAAAATAATTTCGTCGTTTTTTTGTTTTTTTACGCGTTAAAACGCAGATTAAAAACTCAAAACGTGCTGTTTTTGCTAAAATAAGCATTTTCAAGCATTTTAGATCGTTGAAATCGTTCAAATAGAAGCAATATTAATAAAAAAAAGAATAATAAAAATTTCGTCGTTTTATGCTGTTTACGCGTTAAAACGCAGATTAAAGCTCAAAACGTGCTGTTTGCTAAATAAGCATTTTCAAGCATTTTAGATCGTTGAAATCGTTCAAAATAGAAGCAATTAATAAAACGAATAAGTAAAAATTGCGTTTTATGTGATTTACGCGTAAAACAGATTGCTTTAAACGTGCTGTTTTACTAATAATCAGATTTAAGCATTTTAGATCGTGATTTCTCAAAAGACAATTTAATTAAAACGAATAATAAAAAATCCGTCATTTTAAAGCTTTTAGCGTTAAAACGCAGATTAAAGCAAAACGTCTTTTTTGTTTTAAAGTAAAATCAGCATTTAAGTCTTTAAACGTCGTTAAATAGAAGAATATTAATAAAAAACTAATAATAAAAATTCGTCTTTATGCTGATTTATAAAAACGCGATTAAACTCAAAACGTGCGTTTTTGCTAAAATAAGCATTTTCAAGCATTTTAGATCGTTGGGAAAACGTTCAAATAGACGCAATATTAATAAAAACGAATAATAAAATTTCGTCGTTTTATTCTGTTTTACGCGTTAAAACGCAGAGATAAACTCAAAACGTGCTGTTTTTTAAAATAAGCATTTTCAAGCATTTTAGATCGTTGAAACGTTCAAATAGACGCAATATTAATAAAAACGAATAATAAAATTTTCGTTTTATGCTGTTTACGCGTTAAAACGCAGATTAAAGCCCCAAAACGGGTGTTTTGCTAAAATAAGCATTTTCAAGCATTTTAGATCGTTGAAAATTTTAAATAGAAGCAATATTAATAAAACGAATAATAAAAATTTCGTCGTTTTATGCTGTTTACGCGTTAAACGCAGATTAAAGCTCAAAACGTGCTGTTTTGCAAAATAAATTTTCAAGCATTTTAGATCGTTGAAATCGTTCAAATAGAAGCAATATTAATAAAACGAATAATAAAAAAATTCGTCATTTTTTTGCTGTTTTACGCGTTAAAACGCAATTAAAGCTCAAAACGGCTGTTTTGCTAAAATAAGCATTTTCAAGCATTTTAGATCGTTGAAATCGTTCAAATAGAAGCAATTTTAAAAAAACGAATAATAAAAAAATTTGTGGTTTTTATGCTGTTTTACGCGTTAAAACGCAGATTTTAAAAACTCAAAAAGTGCTGTTTTGCTAAAATGCATTTTCAAGCATTTTTTGATCGTTGAAATCGTTCAAATAGACGCAATATTAATAAAAAAAGAATAATAAAATTTCGTCGTTTTTAGCGTTTTACGCGTAAAACGAATTAACTCAAAACGCTGTTGTGCTAAAATAGCTTTTCAAGCATTTTAGATCGTTGAAAACGTTCAAATAGAAGCAATATTTAAAAAAAGAATAATAAAAATTCGTCGTTTTTATGCTGTTTTTACGCGTTAAAACGCAGATTTAAACTCAAAACGTCTGTTTTGCTAAAGTAAAAACATTTTCAAGCATTTTAGATCGTTGAAATCGTTCAAATAGACACAATTTAATAAAAACGATAATAAAAATTTCGTCGTTTTATGTGTTTTACGCGTTAAAACGATTAAAACTCAAAACGGCTGTTTTGCTAAAAAAATCATTTTCAAGCATTTTAGATCGTTGAAATCGTTCAAATAGACGCAATATTAATAAAAACGAATAATAAAAAATTTCCCTCGTTTTTATGCTGTTTTACGCGTTAAAACGCAGATTAAACCAAAACGTGCTGTTTTGTTAAAATAAGCATTTTCAAGCATTTTTGATCGTTTTTAAAACGTTAAATAGAACATTTTAAAAAAAACGAATAATAAAAAATTCGCGTTTTTTTGCTGTTTTTCGCGTTAAACGCAGATTAAAGCTCAAAACGTGCTGTTTGCTAAAATAACCATTTTCAAGCATTTTAGATCGTTGAAATCGTTCAAATAGACGCAATATTAATAAAAAAAAATAATAAAAAATTTCGTCGTTTTATGTGTTTTACGCGTTAAAACGCGATTAAACTCAAAAGTGCTGTTTGCTAAAATAAAACATTTTTTAAGCATTTTAGATCGTTGAATTCGTTCAAATAGAAGCAATATTAATAAAAACGAATAATAAAAATTCGTCGTTTTTATGCGTTTTACGCGTTAAAACGCAGATTAAAGCTCAAAACGTGCTGTTTTTTAAAATAAGCATTTTCAAGCATTTTGATCGTTGAAATGGTTCAAATAGACGCAATATTAATAAAAACGAATAATAAAAATTTCGTCGTTTTTTATGCTGTTTTACGCGTTAAAACGCAGATTAAAGCTCAAAGTGCTGTTTTGCTAAAATAAGCATTTTCAAGCATTTTAGATCGTTGAAATCGTTCAAATAGAAGCAATATTATTAAAAACGAATAATAAAAATTCGTCGTTTTTATGTGTTTTACGCGTTAAAACGCAGATTAAAAACTCAAAAAGTGCTTTTTGCGAAAATAATCATTTTTAAGCATTTTAGATCGTTAAATCGTTCAAATAGACAATATTAATAAAAACGAATAATAAAAATTTCGTCGTTTTTTTGCTGTTTTACGCGTTAAAACGCAATTAAACTCAAAACGTTCTGTTTTGCTAAATAAGCATTTTCAACATTTTAGATCGTTGAAATCGTTCAAATATAAGCAATATTTAATAAAAAAGAATATAAAAATTTGTCGTTTTTATCCGATTACGCGTTAAAACGCAGATTAAAGCTCAAAACGTGCTGTTTTGCTAAAATAATCATTTTCAAGCATTTTAGATGTTGAAAAAGTTCAAATAGACGCAATATTAATAAAAAAAAGTAATAAAAATTCCGTCGTTTTTATGCTGTTTTACGCGTTAAAACGCAGATTAAAACCAAAACGTGCTGTTTTGTTAAAATAACATTTTCAAGCATTTTGATCGTTTAAATCGTTCAAATAGAGCAATTAAAAAAACGAATAATAAAAAATTCGTCGTTTTTATTTCTTTTTACGCGTTAAAACGCAGATTAAACTCAAAACGTGCTGTTTTGCTAAAATAATCATTTTCAAGCATTTTAGATCGTTGAAATCGTTCAAATAGACGCAATATTAATAAAAAACGAATAATAAAAATTCCGTCGTTTTTTATGCTGTTTTACGCGTTAAAACGCAGATTAAAGCTCAAAACGTGCTGTTTTGCTAAAATAAGCATTTTCAAGCATTTTTTGATCGTTGAAATCGTTCAAATAGGCGCAATATTAATAAAAACGAATAATAATAATTTCGTCGTTTTATGATGTTTTACGCGTTAAAACGCAGATTAAAGCTCAAAACGTGCTGTTTTGCTAAAATAAGCATTTTCAAGCATTTTAGATCGTTGAAATCGTTTTAAATAGAAGCAATATTAATAAAAACGAATAATAAAAATTTCGTCGTTTTAAAGCTGTTTACGCGTTAAAACGCAGATTAAACTCAAAACGTGCTGTTTTGCTAAAATAAAACATTTTCAAAGCATTTTAGATCGTTGAAATCGTTCAAATAAAGCAATATTAATAAAAACGAATAATAAAAATTCATCGTTTTATGCAGTTTTACGCGTTAAAACGCAGATTAAAACTCAAAACGTGCTGTTTTGCAAAATAAGCATTTTTTAAGCATTTTAGATCGTTGGGAAAACGTTCAAATAAAAAGCAATATTAATAAAAACGAATAATAAAATTTCGTCGTTTTTATGCTTTTTTTACGCGTTAAAACGCAGATTAAAACTCAAAAAGTGCTGTTTTGCTAAAATAAGCATTTTCAAGCATTTTAGATCGTTGAAATCGTTCAAATAGACGCAATATTAATTAAAACGAATAATAATAATTTCGTCGTTTTTATGCTGTTTTCTACGCGTTAAAACGCAGATTAAACTCAAAACGTGCTGTTTTGCTAAAATAAGCATTTTCAAGCATTTTAGATCGTTGAAATCGTTCAAATAGAACAATATTATAAAAACGTAATAAAAAATTCGTACGTTTTTATGCTGTTTTACGCGTTAAACGCAGATTAAACTCAAAACGTGCTGTTTTGCGAAAATAATCATTTTCAAGCATTTTAGATCGTTGAAATCGTTTCAAATAGACGCAATATTAATAAAAACGAATAATAAAAATTTCGTCGTTTTATGCTGTTTTACGCGTTAAAACGCAGATTAAAGCTCAAAACGTTCTGTTTTTGCTAAAATAAGCATTTTCAAGCATTTTAGATCGTTGAAATCGTTCAAATAGAAGCAATATTAATAAAAACGAATAATAAAAAATTCGTCGTTTTTATGCTGATTTACGCGTTAAAACGCAGATTAAAGCTCAAAACGTGCTGTTTTGCTAAAATAATCATTTTCAAGCATTTTAGATCGTTGAAATCGTTCAAATAGACGCAATATTAATAAAAACGATTAAAAATTCCGTCGTTTTTATGCTGTTTTACGCGTTAAAACGCAGATTAAAACAAAACGTGCTGTTTTGTTAAAATAAGCATTTTCAAGCATTTTTAGATCGTTTTAAATCGTTCCAAATAGAAGCAATATTAATAAAAACGAGATAATAAAAATTCGTCGTTTTTTTATGCTGTTTTACGCGTTAAAACGCAGATTAAAACTCAAAACGTGCTGTTTTGCTAAAATAAGCAGTTTCAAGCATTTTAGATCGTTGAAATCGTTCAAATAGACGCAATATTAATAAAAACGAATAATAAAAATTCCGTCGTTTTTATGCTGTTTTACGCGTTAAAACGCAGATTAAAGCCAAAACGTGCTGTTTTTGTTAAAATAAGCATTTTCAAGCATTTTAGATCGTTAAATCGTTCAAATAGAAGCAATATTAATAAAACGAATAATAAAAATTCGTCGTTTTTTGCTGTTTTACGCGTTAAAACGCAGATTAAAACTCAAAACGTGCTGTTTTGCTAAAATAAGCAGTTTCAAGCATTTTAGAAACGTTGAAATCGTTCAAATAGACGCAATATTAATAAAAACGAATAATAAAAATTCGTCGTTTTATGCTGTTTTACGCGTTAAAACGCAGATTAAAGCTCAAAACGTGCTGTTTTGCTAAAATAAGCATTTTCAAGCATTTTTTGATCGTTGAAATCGTTCAAATAGAAGCAATATTAATAAAAACGAATAATAAAAAATTTTGTCGTTTTTTTCTGTTTTACGCGTTAAAACGCAGAATTAAAGCTCAAAACGTGCTGTTTTGCTAAAATAAGCATTTTCAGATTTTAAATCGTTGAAATCGTTCAAAAAAGAAAGAAATTATAAAACTGAATAATAAAATCGTTATTAACTGCTGTTTTACGCTAAAAATTAAAGCTCAAAAGTGCTGTTTTAGATTTGAAATTTTCAAATTTTAGATCGTTGAAAAATCGTTCAAATAGAAATATTATAAAACGAATTATAAAAATTTCGCGTTTTATGTTTACGCTAAAACGCAGATTAGCTCAAAACGTCTGTTTCAGCTTTTAATCAGTTGAAATTTCAAATAGTGAAATATTCAAATAAAGCAATAATAATAAAAAAATTTTAAAAATTATGTGTTTTTATGCTGTTTAACGCGTTAAAACCAAATTAACTCTAAAATGCTTTTTGCAAGCATTTTAGATTTTAGATCGTTGAATCGTTCAAATAGACGCAATATTAATAAAAAAATAATAAAAATTTTTTTTCATTCGTTTTAGCTTTTACGCGTAAAAACGCAAATTGTTTGCTAAAAACGTGCTGTTTTCTAAAATTTAAATTTTAAGATCGTTAGATGGAAATCGTTCAAATAGAAGCAAATAATAAAAAAATAATAAAATTCGTCGTTTTTATGCTGTTTTACGCGTTAAAACGCAGATTAAAAGCTCAAAACGTGCTGTTTTGCTAAAATAAGCATTTTCAAGCATTTTAGATCGTTGAAATCGTTACAAATAGACGCAATATTAATAAAAACGAATAATAAAAATTTCGTCGTTTTTATGCTGTTTTACGCGTTAAAACGCAGATTAAAGCTCAAAACGTCTGTTTTGCTAAAATAAGCATTTTCAAGCATTTTAGATCGTTGAAATCGTTCAAATAGACGCAATATTAATAAAACGAATAACGTTAAAACGCGAATAAAGCTCAAAACGTGCTGTTTTGCTAAAGTAAGCATTTTCAAAATTTTAAATCGTTGAAATCGTTCAAATAGAAGCAATATTAATAAAAACAAATAATAAAAATTCGTCGTTTTTATGCTGTTTTACGCGTTAAAACGCAGATTAAAACTCAAAACGTGCTGTTTTGCTAAAATAAAAGCATTTTCAAGCATTTTAGATCGTTGAAATCGTTCAAATAGACGCAATAAAATAAAAACGAATAATAAAATTTCGTCGTTTTATGCTGTTGTACGCGTTAAAACGCAGAATAAAGCTCAAAACGTGCTGTTTTGCTAAAATAAGCATTTTAGATCGTTGAAATCGTTCAAATAGACGCAATATTAATAAAAACGAATAATAAAATTTCGTCGTTTTATGCTGTTTTACGCGTTAAAACGCAGATTAAAACTCAAAACGTGCTGCTTTGCTAAAATAAGCATTTTCAAGCATTTTAGATCGTTGAAATCGTTCAAATAGACGCAATATTAATAAAAACGAATAATAAAATTTCGTCGTTTTATGCTGTTTTACGCGTTAAAACGCAGATTAAAGATCAAAACGTGCTGTTTTGCTAAAATAAACATTTTCAAGCATTTTGAATCGTTGAAATCGTCCAAATAGAAGCAATATTAATAAAAACGAATAATAAAAAATTCGTCGTTTATGCTGTTTTACGCGTTAAAACGCAGATTAAACTCAAAACGTGCTGTTTTTGCTAAAATAAGCATTTTCAATCATTTTAGATCGTTGAAATCGTTCAAATAGACGCAATATTAATAAAACGAATAATAAAAATTTCGTCGTTTTTATGCTGTTTTACGCGTTAAAACGCAGGATTAAAGCTCAAAACGTGCTGTTTTGCTAAAATAAGCATTTTCAAGCATTTTTAGATCGTTGAAATCGTTCAAATAGACGCAATATTAATAAAAACGAATAATAATAATTTTCGTCGTTTTTATGCTGTTTTACGCGTTAAAACGCAGATTAAAAGCTCAAAACGTGCTGTTTTGCTAAAATACGCATTTTCAAAGCATTTTAGATCGTTGAAATCGTTCAAATAGAAGCAATATTAATAAAAACGAATAATAAAAAATTCGTCGTTTTAATGCTGTTTTACGCGTTAAAACGCAGATTAAAGCTCAAAACGTGCTGTTTTGCTAAAATAAGCATTTTCAAGCATTTTCGATCGTTGAAATCGTTCAAATAGAGCAATATTAATAAAAACGAATAATAAAAATTTCGTCGTTTTTATGCTGTTTTACGCGTTAAAACGCAGATTAAAGCTCAAAACGTTCTGTTTTGCTAAAATAAGCATTTTCAAGCATTTTAGATCGTTGAAATCGTTCAAATAGAAGCAATATTAATAAAAACGAATAATAAAAAATTCGTCGTTTTTATGCTGTTTTACGCGTTAAAACGCAGAATAAAAGCTCAAAACGTGCTGTTTTGCTAAAATAAGCATTTTCAAGCATTTTAGATCGTTGAAATCGTTCAAATAGACGAATATTAATAAAAACGAATAATAAAATTTCGTCGTTTTTATGCTGTTTTACGCGTTAAAACGCAGATTAAACTCAAAACGTGCTGTTTTGCTAAAATAAGCATTTTCAAGCATTTTAGATCGTTGAAATCGTTCCAAAGTAGACGCAATATAATAAAAACGAATAATAAAAATTTCGTCGTTTTATGCTGTTTTACGCGTTAAAACGCAGAATAAAGCTCAAACGTGCTGTTTTGCTAAAATAAGCATTTTCAATTTTAATCGTTGAAATCGTTCAAATAGAAGCAATATTAATAAAAACGAATAATAAAAATTCGTCGTTTTTATGCTGTTTTACGCGTTAAAACGCAGATTAAAACTCAAAACGTGCTGTTTTGCTAAAATAAGCATTTTCAAGCATTTTTAGATCGTTGAAATCGTTCAAATAGACGCAATAATAATAAAACGAATAATAAAAATTTCGTCGTTTTTATTCTGTTTACGCGTTAAAACGCAGAATAAAAGCTCAAAACGTGCTGTTTTGCTAAAAAAATTTTAAAAAAACCAAAAAAAAGGGAAAAAAAAAAAAAAAAAAAAATTTTTTTTTTTTTCCCCCCCAAAAAGGAAAAAACCCAAAATTTTTTTTTTAAAAAAAAAAAACCAAAATTTTTTTTTTTAAAAAAAAAAAAAAAACCCCTTTTTTTTGTTTTTTGCTTTTAAAAGCAAAAAAAAAAAAGGGTTTTTTTTTAAATTTTTTTTGGGTCGTTTAAATTTAAAAGGAAAAAATTTAAAAAAAAAAAAAAAATTTTCCCCTTTTTTGTTTTTTAAAAAAAAAAAAAACCAAAAGGGTTTTTTAAAAAAAAAAATTTTTTTTTTGGGGAAAAAAAAAAAAAATTTTTTAAAAAAAAAAAAAAAATTTTGTCGTTTTTATGTTTTTTTAGCGTTAAAAAAGGAAAAAAAAGGGTTTTTTTAAAAAAAAATTTTTCCCTTTTTTTAAAAAAAAGGAATAAAAAAAAAAAAATAAAAAAATTTTTGTTTTTTTTTTTTTGGGGGAAAAAAGCCAAAAACCCGGCCCTTTTTTTAAAAAAATTTTTTTTAAATTTTTTAAAAAAAAAAAAAAAAAAAAAAAAAATTTTTTTTTTTTTAAACCAAAAAGGGGTTTTAAAATTTTTTCCTTTTAAAAATTTTGGGGTTAAAAATTTAAAAAAAAAT
>NW_027047388.1:0-15188 GCF_025399875.1 Dalotia coriaria
TTTTTTTAAAAATTTTCTTTTTTTTAACGTTTAAAAACTAAAAAAACGAAAAATTTTTTAAAAAAAAAAGCCTTTGATTTTTCCGTTTTAAAGCTAAAACAAATAAAAAACACAAATTTTTTATTTCGTTTTTTTTAAAAACGCATTTAAGATTTAAAGTTTCTTTTTAAATTTCTTTTTTCCAAAACAAAGTTTTATTTTAATGCTTTTAAGCAAAAAAGCAAAAAAGGAAAAATTTTTTTGTTTTTATTTAAAGCTTTAGAAAGATTTAAATCTTTTAAAATGCTTTTTTACAAAACAGCACTTTATTTTAATCTTTTTAAGCAAAACAGCAAAAAGAGTTTTTTTTTTTTTTTGTTTTAAATACCATTTAAATTTGTTTTAAAATGCTTGAAAACATTTTAGCAAAACGAGTTTTAGCAACGCGTTTTAAGCTAAAAAAGCTAAAAAAACAAAATTTTTTTTAACCCTTTTTTTTTATTCGTTTTTAAATTTCCTTAAAAATTAAAAATCTTATTTTGAAAAAAGCACGTTTTGAGCTTTTAATCGCGTTTTAACGCGTAAACAGCAAAAAAACGGGCGAAATTTTTTTTATTCGTTTTTATTAATATTGCGTCTATTTGAACGATTTCAACGATCTAAAATGCTTGAAATGCTTATTAAGCAAAACAGCACGTTTTGAGCTTTAATCTGCGTTTTAACGCGTAAAACACATAAAAACGACGGAATTTTTATTATTCGTTTTTAAATATTGCGTCTATTTGAACGATTTCAACGATCTAAAATGCTTGAAAATGCTTATTTTAGCAAAACAGCACGTTTTGAGCTTTATCTGCGTTTTAACGCGTAAAACAGCATAAAAACGACGAAATTTTTATTATTCGTTTTTATTAATATTGCGTCTATTTGAACGATTTCAACGATCTAAAATGCTTGAAAATGCTTATTTTAGCAAAACAGCACGTTTTGAGCTTTAATCTGCGTTTTAACGCGTAAAACACATAAAAACGACGAATTTTTATTATTCGTTTTTATTAATATTGCTCTATTTGAACGATTTCAACGATCTAAAATGCTTGAAAATGCTTATTTTAGCAAAACAGCACGTTTTGAGCTTTAATCTACGTTTTAACGCGTAAAACAGCATAAAAACGATGAATTTTTATTATTCGTTCTTTATTAATATTGCTCTATTTGAACGATTTCAACGATCTAAAATGCTTGAAAATGCTTATTTTAGCAAAACAGCACGTTTTGAGCTTTAATCTGCGTTTTAACGCGTAAAACACATAAAACGACGAATTTTTATTATTCGTTTTTATTAATATTGCGTCTATTTGAACGATTTCAACGATCTAAAATGCTTGAAAATGCTTATTTTAGCAAAACAGCACGTTTTGAGCTTTAATCAGCGTTTTAACGCGTAAAACAGCATAAAAACGACGAAATTTTTATTATTCGTTTTTATTAATATTGCGTCTATTTGAACGATTTCACGATCTAAAAATGCTTGAAATGCTTATTTTAGCAAAACAGCACGTTTTGAGCTTTAATCTGCGTTTTAACGCGTAAAACAGCATAAAACGACGAATTTTTTTTATTCGTTTTTATTTATGCTTTTATTTGAACGATTTCAACGTTTTAAAAAACTTTAAAATGCTTTTTTTAGCAAAACAGCACGTTTTTAGTTTTTTTCTGCGTTTTTAAAGCGTAAACAGCATAAAACACGAAAATTTTTTTTATTCGTTTTATTAATATTGCTCTTTTGAACGTTTTAACGATCTAAAAGCTTTAAAATGCTTATTTTAGCAAACAGCACGTTTGAGTTTAATCCGTTTTTAAAGCGTAAAACAGCATAAAAAAGAGAATTTTTATTATTCGTTTTTATTAATATTGCTTCTATTTAAAAGTTTCAACGATCTAAATGCTTGAAAATTTATTTTAGCAAAACAGCACGTTTTGAGTTTAATCTGCGTTTTTAAAGCGTAAAAAAGCATAAAACCCCGGGAAATTTTTTTTTTATCGTTTTTTTTAAATTGCTTTTATTTGAACGTTCAACGATCAAATGCGAAAATGTTATTTTGCAAAACAGCCGTTTTGAAAACATTTGCGTTTTAACGCGTAAAACACATAAAACGACGAAATTTTTTTTTATTCGTTTTTTTTTTTTATTGCTCTATTTGAACATTTCAACGTCTAAAAAGCTTGAAATTTCTTTTTTGAAAACAGCCGTTTTGAGCTTTAATCTGCGTTTTTAACGCGTAAAAAAACATAAAAAACAAATTTTTTTTTATTTGTTTTTTTTTTATTTTTCATTTGAACGATTTCACGATCTAAAATGCTTGAAAAAGCTTATTTTTAGCAAAACAAACCCTTTTTTAGCTTTTCTCGTTTTAAGGTAAAACAGCATAAAAGAGAATTTTTATTATTCGTTTTTATTAAATGCCTTTTGAAGATTTTAACGTCAAAAAAGCTTTAAAATGCTTATTTTAGCAAAACAGCACGTTTTTAGCTTTTTCTCGTTTTAACGCGAAAAAAAAAAAACGACGAATTTTTTTTTATTCGTTTTTTTTTTAATATTTCGTCTATTTGAACGATTTCAACGATCTAAAATGCTTGAAAATGCTTATTTTAGCAAAACAGCACGTTTTGAGGCTTTTAATCTGCGTTTTAGCGCGTGAAACAGCATAAAACGACGAAATTTTTATTATTCGTTTTTTATTAATGGCAATATTTGAAAGACGATTTCAACGATCTAAAATGCTTGAAAATGATTATTTTAGCAAAACAGCACGTTTTGAGCTTTAATCTGCGCGTTTTTAACGCGTAAAACATAAAACGACGAATTTTTATTATTTCGTTTTATTAATGTGCGTCTATTTGAACGATTTCAACGATCTAAATGCTTGAAAATGATTATTTTAGCAAAACAGCACGTTTTGAGCTTTAATCTGCATTTTAACGCGTAAAACAGCTTAAAAACGACGAATTTTTGGTATTCGTTTTTATTAATATTGCTTCTATTTGAACGATTTCAAGAATCTTAAATGCGAAAATGCTTATTTTAGCAAAACAGCACGTTTTGAGGCTTTAATCTGCGTTTTAACGTAAAACGCTTTATAAAAACGGCAAAATTTTTATTATTTGTTTTTATAATATTGCGACTATTTGAACGGTTCAACGATCTAAAATGCTTGAAAATGCTTATTTTAGCAAAACAGCACGTTTTGAGCTTTAATCTGCGTTTTAACGCGTAAAACAGCATAAAACGACGAAATTTTTTATTATTCGTTTTTTTATAATATTGCGACTATTTGAACGATTTCAACGATCTAAAATGCTTGAAAATGCTTATTTTAGCAAAACAGCCCGTTTAGAAATCTTTAATCACGTTTTTAACGCGCGTAAACAGCTTATACGACGAAATTTTATTATTCGTTTTTTTTTATTAATATTGCATATATTTGAACGATTTCAACGATCTAAAATGCTTGAAAATGATTATTTTATAGAAACAGCACGTTTTGAGCTTTAATCTGCGTTTTAACGCGTAAAACAGCATAAAACGACGAAATTTTTTATTATTCGTTTTTATTAATATTGCGTCTATTTGAACGATTTCAACGATCTAAAATGCTTGAAAATGATTATTTTAGCAAAACAGCACGTTTGAGCAATCAGCGTTTTAACGCGTAAAACTGCATAAAACGACAAGAACATTATTCGTTTTTAATTAATGTGCGTCTGTTGAACGGCTTCCAACAATCTAACATGCTTGAAATGGTGTATTAGCAAAAGTAGCACGTTTTGTTTTAATCTGCGTTTAACGCGTAAACAGCATAAAACGACGAATTTTTATTATTCGTTTTTATTATGTTGCTTCTATTTGAACGATTTCAACGTCTAAAATGCTTATTTTAGCAAACAGCACGTTTGAGCTTTAATCTGCGTTTTTAGCGCGTAAAAACAGCATAAAAACGACGAATTTTTTATTATTCGTTTTTATTTAATATTGCTTCTATTTGAACGATTTCAACGATCTAAAATGCTTGAAAATGCTTATTTTAGCAAACAGCGTTTGAGCTTTAATCTGCGTTTAACGCGTAAAACAACATAAAACGACTTTTTATTATTCGTTTTTATTAATATTTAGCTGTTGAACGATTTCCAGCAATCTAAGATGCTTGAAAATGCTTATTTTTAGCAAAGAGCCGTTTGAAATCTTTAATCTGCGTTTTAACGCGTAAAACGCTTATAAAACGACGTTTTATTATTCGTTTTTTTATTAATATTTGCGTCAATTTGAAGACGATTTCAACGATCTAAAATGCTTGAAAATGATTATTTTAGCAAAACAGCACGTTTTGAGCTTTAATCTGCGTTTTTTAACGCGTAAAACAGCTTATAAAGCGGCGAATTTTTATTTTTCGTTTTTTTATTAATATTGCTTCTATTTGAACGATTTCAGCGATCTAAAATGCTTAAAAATTTATTTTAGAAACAGCGTTTTGAGCTTTTAATCTGCGTTTTAACGCGTAAAACAGCATAAAAGCGACGAAATTTTATTATTGTTTTATTAATATTGCTTCTATTTGAACGGTTCAACGATCTCAAATCCTTGAAATGATTATTTTCGCAAAACAGCTCGTTTTGAGCTTTAATCTGCGTTTTAACGCGTAAAACAGCATAAAACGACGACTTTTTATTATTTGTTTTATTAATATTGCTTCTATTTGAACGATTTTAACGTCCGTACTTGAAAATGCTTATTTTAGCAAAAGCAGCGCGTTTTGAACTTTAATCTGCGTTTAACGCGTAAAACAGCATAAAACATTAAAATTTTTATTATTCGTTTTTTATTAATGTTGATCACAAATACGAACGATTTCAACGATCTAAAATGCTTAAGAAAATGTAATTTTAGCAAAACAGCACGTTTTGAGCTTTAATCTGCGTTTTAACGCGTAAAACAGCATAAAAACGACGAATTTTTTATTATTCGTTTTTATTAATATTGCTTCTATTTGAACGATTTCAACGATCTAAAATGCTTGAAAATGTATTTTAGCAAAACAACACGTTTGTGAGCTTTAATCTGCGTTTTAACTTGTAAAACAACATAAAACGACGAAATTTTTATTATTCGTTTTTTATTTAAAATTGCGTCTATTTGAACGATTTCAACGATCTAAAATGCTTGAAAATAGTTATTTTTATTAAAACAGCACGTTTTGAGCTTTAATCTGCGACAGCATAAAACGGCATAAAACGACGAAATTTTTTATTATTCGTTTTATTAATATTGCTTCTATTTGAACGATTTCAACGATCTAAAAATGCTTGAAAATGCTAATTTTAGCAAAACAGCACGTTTTGAGCTTTAATCTGTTTAACGCGTAAAAACAACATAAAACGACGAAATTTTATTATTCGTTTTTTATTAATATTGCACGTCTATTTGAACGTTTCAACGATCTAAAATGCTTGAAAATGCTTATTTTAGCAAAAACAGCACGTTTTGAGCTTTAATCTGCGTTTAACGCGTAAAACAGCATAAAACGACGAATTTTTTATTTTTCGTTTTTATTAATAATATTTGAAGGATTTCAACGGTCTAAAATGTTTTGCGAAAATGCTTATTTTATAAAACAAGGACGTTTGAGCTTTAATGCGTTTTAACGCGTAAACAACATAAAACCACAGGGGTATTTTATTATTCGTTTTTATTAATGTGCGTCCTATTTGAACGATTTCAATCACAAATGCTTGAAAGTACTTATTTTTCGCAAAACAGCACGTTTGAGCTTTTAATCTGCGTTTATCGCGTAAAACAGCATAAAAACGACGAATTTTTATTATTCCGTTTTTATTAGCCAGTAACTTCTATTTGAACGATTTCAACGATCTAAAATGCTTGAAAAGTACTTATTTTTAGCAAAACAGCACGTTTGGCGGGCTTTTAATCTGCGTTTTAACGCGTAAAACAACTTATGAAAACGACAGGTACATTATTCGTTTTTATTAATATTAAACTTCTATTTGAAGGATTTGGCGATCTAAAATGCTTGAAAATGATTATTTTAACAAAACAGCACGTTTTGAGCTTTAATCTGCGTTTAACGCGTAAAACAGCATAAAACGTTTTTTATTATTCGTTTTTTATTAATGTAGCTATTTGAACGATTTCAAAGATCTAAAATCTTAGTAGCGGCTTTAGCAAAACAGCACGTTTGCAGGCTTTAATCTGCGTTTTAGCGTAAAACAGCTTATAAAAACGACGAAATTTTGATATTCGTTTTGGTAATATTGCGTCTGTTTGAACGATTTCAACGATCTAAAATGCTTGAAAATGCTTGTGCTGCAAAACAGCACGTTTTGAGCTTTAATCTGCTTTTATCGCGTAAAACAGCATAAAAACGACGAATTTTTATTATTCGTTTTTTTTATTAATATTGCTTCTATTTGACGATTTCATCGATCTAAAATGCTTGAAAATGCTTATTTTTAGCAAAACAGCACGTTTTGAGCTTTAATCTACGTTTTAACGCGTAAAACAGCATAAAACGGCGAAATTTTTTATTATTCGTTTTTATTAATATTGCTTCTATTTGAACGATTTCAACGATCCTAAAATGCTTGAAAATGATTATTTTTAGCAAAGCAGCACGTTTTGAGCTTTAATCTGCGTTTTTAACGCGTAAAACAGCACATAAAACGACGAATTTTTATTATTCGTTTTTTATTAATATTGTCTATTTGAACGATTTCAACGATCTAAAATGCTTGAAAATGATTATTTTTTATAGAAACAGCGTTTGAGCTTTAATCTGCATTTTAACGCGTAAAACAGCTTAAAAACGACGAATTTTTAATTATTCGTTTTTATTAATATTAACTTCTATTTGAACGATTTCAAAGTCTTAAATGCTTGAAAATGCTTATTTTAGCAAAACAGCGCGTTTGAGCTTTAATCTACGTTTTAACGCGTAAAACGCTATAAAAACGACGAAATTTTTATTATTTGTTTTTTATAATATTGCGACTATTTGAACGTTCAACGATCGTCGCGAAAATGCTTATTTTAGCAAAACAGCACGTTTTGAGCTTTAATCTGCGTTTAACGCGTAAACAACATAAAACGACGAAATTTTATTATTCGTTTTATAATGTGCGACTATTTGAACGATTTCAACGATCTAAAATGCTTGAAATACTTATTTATACGTAGCCCGTTTGAAATGTTTAAATCTGCCCGTTTTAACGCGTAAAACAGCATAAAACGACGAAATTTTTATTATTCGTTTTTTATTAATATTGCGTCTATTTGAACGATTTCAACGATCTAAAATGCTTTGAAAAATGCTTATTTTAGCAAAACAGCACGTTTGAGCTTTAATCTGCGTTTAACGCGTAAAACAGCATAAAAACGACGAAATTTTATTATTCGTTTTTATTAATATTGCACGTCTATTTAGAACGATTTCAACGATCTAAAATGCTTAGAAAATGCTTATTTTAGCAAAGAGCAGCACGTTTTGAGCTTTAATCTGCGTTTTAACGTAAAACAGCATAAAACGACGAATTTTTATTTTTCGTTTTTTATTAATATTGCTTCTATTTAATTTCAACGGTCTAAAATGTTTGAAAGTATTTATTTTAGCAAAACAAGGACGTTTTGAGCTTTAATCTGCGTTTTAACGCGTAAAACAGCATAAAAACCACGAAATTTTTATTATTCGTTTTTTATTAATATTGCGTCTATTTGAACAGTTCAACGTCTAAATGCTTGAAAATGCTTATTTCGCAAAAACAGCGTTTTGAGCTTTTAATCTGCGTTTTATCGCGTAAAACAGCATAAAAACGACGAATTTTATTATTCGTTTTTATTAATATTGCTTCTATTTGAACGATTTCAACGATCTAAAATGCTTGAAAATGCTTATTTTAGCAAAACAGCACGTTTTGAGCTTTAATCTGCAACGCGTAAAACAACATGAAACGACGGAATTTTTATTATTCGTTTGATATCTGCTTCTATTTGAAGTTTCAACGATCTAAAATGCTTGAAAATGATTATTTTAACAAAACAGCACGTTTTGAACTTTAATCTGCGTTTTAACGCGTAAAACAACATAAAAACGACAGATTTTTTATTATTCGTTTTATTAATATTGCTTCTATTTGAACGATTTCAAAGATCTAAAATGCTTGAAAATGCTTATTTTAGCAAAACAGCACGTTTTGAGCTTTAATCTGCGTTTTTAACGCGTAAAACAACTTATAAAACGGCAAAAATTTTTATTATTCGTTTTTTATTAATATTCCGTCTATTTGAACGATTTCCAACGATCTAAAATGCTTGAAAATGCTTATTTTCGCAAAACAGCACGATTTTGAGCTTTAATCTCTTTTATCGCGTAAAAACAGCTTAAAAAACGACAATTTTTTATTATTCGTTTTTTATTAATATTGCTTCTATTTGAACGATTTCATCGATCTAAAATGCTTGAAAATGCTTATTTAGCAAAAACAGCACGTTTTGACTTTTAATCTGCGTTTTAACGCGTAAAACAGCATAAAAACGACGAAATTTTATTATTCGTTTTTATTAATATTTAGCTATTTGAAGACGATTTCAACGATCTAAAATGCTTGAAAATGTGATTTTATTTTAGCAAAACAGCGTTTTGAGCTTTAATCTGCGTTTTAACGCGCAAAACAGCATAAAACGACGAATTTTTATTATTCGTTTTTTTTTATTAATATTGCGTCTATTTGAACGATTTCAACGTCTAAAATGCTTGAAAATGATTATTTTTAGCAAAACAGCACGTTTTGAGCAATGCACAACGCGTAAAACAGCTTAAAACGACAGATTTTTAATTATTCGTTTTTATTAATAATGCTTCTATTTGAACGATTTCAAGAATCTTAAATGCTTGAAAATGCTTATTTTAACAAAACAGCACGTTTTGAGCTTTAATCTGCGTTTTAACGCGTAAAACAGCACACAAAAACGACGAAATTTTATTATTTGTTTTTTTATAATATTGCGACTATTTGAACGATTTCAACGATCTAAAATGCTTGAAAATGCTTATTTTAGCCAAAACAGCCGAAATCTTTAATCTGCGTTTTTAACGCGTAAAAACAACTTATAAACGAAATTTTTTATTGAAATTCGTTTTTATTAATATTGCGTCTATTTGAACGATTTCAACGATCTAAAATGCTTTGAAAATGATTATTTTTAGCAAAACAGCACGTTTTGAGCTTTTAATCTGCGTTTTAACGCGTAAAACAGCATAAAACGACGAAATTTTTATTATTCGTTTTTTTTGTATTAATATTGCGTCTATTTGAACGATTTCAACGATCTAAATGCTTGAAAATGATTATTTTAGCAAAACAGCACGTTTTGAGCTTTAATCAGCGTTTTAACGCGTAAAACTTCATAAAACCGACAAAATTTTTATTTTCGTTTTTTTAATTAATATTGCGTCTATTTGAACGACTTCCAGCAATCTAACATGCTTGAAAATGATTATATTATGCGAAACCATACGTTTTGAGCTTTAATCTGCGTTTTAGCGCAATAAACAGCAAAACGACAGGTACAGTATTCGTTTTTATTAATATTGCTTCTATTTGAACGGTTTAACGTCTAAAAATGCTTATTTTAGCAAAACAGCACGTTTTGAGCTTTAATCTGCGTTTTAACGCGTAAAACATATAAAACGACGAATTTTTATTATTCGTTTTTATTAATAATGCTTTCTATTTGAACGATTTCAACGATCTAAAATGCTTGAAAATACTTATTTTTAGCAAAACAGCACGTTTGAGCTTTAATCTGCGTTTTAACGCGTAAACAGCATAAAACGACGACTTTTTATTATTTCGTTTTTTTTATTAATGGCCTTCTATTTGAACGATTTCAACGATCTAAAATGCTTGAAAATGCTTATTTTATTACGAAACAGCACGTTTGAGCTTTAATCTGCGTTTTAACGCGTAAACAGCATAAAAACGACGAAATTTTTTGTAATGGTTTTATTAATATTTAGCTTCTATTTGAACGATTTCAACGATCTCAAATCCTTGAAAATGATTATTTTCGCAAAACAGCACGTTTTGGGCTTTAATCGTTTTAACGCGTAAAGCAACTTATAAAACTTTTGTGTTGTTTTTAATAATGTGCCTGTTGAACGATTTTAACGATCTAAAATGCTGGAAATGCTTATTTTATAAAACAGCACGTTTAATTAATCTGCCGCAACGCGTAAAACAGCATAAAACGACAAATTTTATTATTCGTTATTTATTAATATTGCGCCTATTTGAACGATTTCAACGATCTAAAATGTGAAAATACTGGTACAGCAAAACAGCACGTTTTGAGCTTTTAATCTGCGTTTTAACGCGTAAAACAGCATAAAACGACGAATTTTTATTATTCGTTTTTATTAATATTGCTTCTATTTGAACGATTTCAACGATCTAAAATGCTTGAAAATGCTTATTTTAGCAAAACAGCACGTTTGAGGCTTTAATCTGCGTTTTTAACGCGTAAAACAGCGCCAAAACGACAAATGTTCATTATTCGTTTTTATTAATATTGCATCTATTTGAACGATTTCTACGATCTAAAAATGCTTGAAAATGATTATTTTAGCAAACAAGCACGTTTTGAGCTTTAATCTGCGTTTTAACGCGTAAAACCTTATAGAAATTTTTTATTATTCGTTTTTTAATAATGCGTCTATTTGAACGATTTCAACGATCTAAAATGCTTGAAAATGCTTATTTTAGCAAAACTGGCGTTTTGAGCTTTTAATCTGCGTTTTAACTCGTAAAACAGCATAAAACGACAGCGATTTTTATTTTTCGTTTTTATTAATATTGCTATTTGAACGATTTCAGCGGTCTAAAATGTTTTGAAAATACTTATTTTAGCAAAACAGGACGTTTTGAGCTTTAATCTGCGTTTTAACGTAAAACAGCATATAAACGACGAAATTTTTATTATTCGTTTTTTATTAATATTGCTTCCATTTGAACGATTTCAACGGTCTAAAATGTTTGAAAATGTATTTAGCAAAACAGGACATTTTGAGCTTTTGTCTGCGTTTTAACGCGTAAAACAACATAAACGACGAAATTTTTTATTATTCGTTTTTTATTAATATTGCTTCTATTTGAACGATTTCCAGCGGTCAAAATGTTTGAAAATGCTTATTTTTAGCAAAACAGGACGTTTTGAGCTTTAATCTGCGCGTTTTAACGCGTAAAACGCTTTATAAAACGATAGTTTTTATTTTTTAGTTTTTTTTATTAATATTGCTTCTATTTGAACGTTTCAGCGATCGTCGCGAAAATGCTTATTTTTAGCAAAACAGCACGTTTTGAGCTTTAATCTGCGTTTTAACGCGTAAAACAGCATAAAAACGACGAAATTTTTATTATTCGTTTTATTATTATTTGCGTCTATTTGAACGATTTCCAACGATCACAAATTCTTTGAAAATGCTTATTTAGCAAAACAGCGCGTTTTTGAGCTTTAATCTGCGTTTAACGCGTAAAACAGCATAAAAACGACGAATTTTTATTATTTGTTTTTATTAATATTGCTTCTATTTGAACGATTTCAACGATCTAAAATGCTTGGTACTTATTTTAGCAAAACAGCGTTTGAGCTTTGTCTGCGTTTAACGCGTAAAACAGCATAAAAACGACGAAATTTTATTATTCGTTTTTATTAATATTTGTCTATTTGAACGACTTCAACGTCTAAAATGCTTGAAAATAGTTATTTTGTAAAACAGTACGTTTGAGCTTTTAATCAGCGTTTTTAACGCGTAAAACTGCATAAAAAGAAACGACGAAATTTTTATTATTCGTTTTTATTAATATTACTATTTGAACGTTTAAGCGATCTAAAATGCTTGAAAATGATTATTTTAGCAAAACAGCACGTTTGAAGACTTTAATCTGCGTTTTTAACGCGTAAAACAGCATAAAAACTGACAATTTTTATTATTCGTTTTTATTAATATTTAGCTTCTATTTGGTTGACTTCCAACGTCTAAAATGCTTGAAAATGATTATTTTAGCAAAACAGCTTTACGTTTTTGAGCTTTAATCAGCGTTTTTAACGCGTAAAACTGCATAAAAACGACGAATTTTTATTATTCGTTTTTATTAATATTGCGTCTATTTGAACGACTTCCAGCGTCTAAAATGCTTGAAAATGATTATTTTGAAACAGCGCGTTTGAGCTTTTAATCGGCGTTTAACGCGTAAAACTGCATAAAACGACGAAATTTTTATTATTCGTTTTTAGTAATATTTGCGTCCAGTTTGAACGATTTCAACAATCAACATGCTTAGCGTGATTATATTAGCAAGCAGCACGTTTGAGCTTTTAATCTGCGTTTTAACGCGTAAAACAGCATAAAACGACGAATTTTTTATTATTCGTTTTTATTATGTGCTTCTATTTGAACGATTTCAGCGATCTAAAATGCTTATTTTAGCAAAACAGCACGTTTTGAGGCTTTAATCTGCGGAACAGCGCGTAAAACAGCATAAAAACGACAGATTTTTTATTATTCGTTTTTATTAATATTGTCTATTTGAACGATTTCAATGATGCAAAATGCTTGAAAATGCTTATTTTGAGCAGCGCGTTTTGAGCGTCTGCGTTTAACGCGTAAAACATAAAAACGACGACTTTTTATTCGCTGGGTTTTATTAATATTGCTTCTGTTGAACGATTTCAACGATCTAAATGCTTGAAAATGCTTATTTTGGCAAAACAGCACGTTTTGAGCTTTTAATCTGCGTTTTTAACTTGGCGTAAAACAGCATAAAACGACGAAATTTTTATTATTCGTTTTTTGTATCGTACTTCTATTTGAACGATTTAACGATCTCAAATCATGAGAGTTATTTTCGCAAAACGGCACGTTTTGAGCTTTAATCTGCGTTTTAACGCGTAAAAGCAGCACTAAAACGACGACTTTTTATTATTTGTTTTATTAATATTGCTTCTATTTGAACGATTTAACGGTAAATGCTGGAAAATGCTTATTTTAGCAAAACAGCACGTTTGAGCTTTAATCTGCGTTTTAACGCGTAAAACAGCACATAAAAACGACCGATTTTATTATTCGTTTATTTATTAATATTGCGCCTATTTGAACGATTTCCAGCGATCACAAAATGCTTGAAAGTACTAATTTTGGCAAAACAGCACGTTTGAGCTTTGATAGGTTTAACGCGCAAAACGGCATAAAACGACGAATTTTTTATTATTCGTTTTTATTAATATTGCTTCTATTTGAACGATTTCAACGATCGATGCTTGAAAATGCTTATTTTTAGCAAAGCAGCACGTTTTTGAGCTTTAATCTGCGTTTTAACGCGTAAAACAGCGAAACGACGAAATGTTTATTATTCGTTTTTATTAATATTGAATCTATTTGAACGATTTCTGCGATCTAAAATGCTTGAAAATGATTATTTTAGCAAACAGCACGTTTGAGGCTTTAATCTGCGTTTTAGCGCGTAAAGGCAGCATAAGAAACGACGAAATTTTTGTTATTCGTTTTTTTTTAATATTGCGTCTATTTGAACGATTTCCAGCGATCTAAAATGCTTGAAAATTAACATTTTTAGCGGAAACGGCATTTTGACTTTTAATCTGCGTTTTAACTCGTAAAACAGCATAAAATTTTTGGTACTGCGTTTTTATTAATACTTCTATTTGAACGATTTCAACGGTCTAAAATGTTTGAAAATGCCTTTTAGCAAAACAGGACGTTTTGAGCTTTAATCTGCGTTTTTTAACGCGTAAAACCAGCATATAAACGACAGGGAAATTTTTTATTATTCTTTTTTTTTATTAATATTGCTTCTATTTGAACGATTTCAGCGGTCACAAATGTTTGAAAATGCTTATTTAGCAAAACAGGACGTTTTGAGCTTTAATCTGCGTTTTAACGCGTAAAACAACATATAAACGACAGAAATTTTTATTATTCGTTTTTATTAATATTGCTTCTATTTGAACGATTTCAAGATCTAAAATGCTTGAAAATGCTTATTTTAGCAAAACAGCTTTTGATTTTTGAGCTTTAATGCGTTTTAACGTAAACAGCATAAAAACGACGAAATTTTTATTATTCGTTTTATTAATATTGCGTCTATTTGAACGATTTCAACGATCTAAAATGCTTGTCACTTATTTTCGCAAACAGCACGTTTTGGGCAATCTGCTTTTATCGTAAACAGCATAAAAACGACAATTTTTATTATTCGTTTTTTGACCCATCCGGCAAAACTGTTTGAACGATTTCAACGTCTAAAAGCTTGAAAATGCTTATTTTAGCAAAACAGCACGTTTTGAGCTTTTAATCTGCGTTTTAACGCGTAAAAACAGCACTAAAACGACCGGTTTTGTTATTTCGTTTTTTATTGCTTCATCTGTTGAACGATTTTGGCGATCTAAAATGCTTTTAGAAATGCTTATTTTAGCAAACCAGCGGCTCGTTTGAGCTTTAATCTACGTTTTAACGCGTAAAACAACATGAAGCGGCGAAATTTTTATTCCGTTTTATTAATCGCGCGTCTATTTGAACGGTGATTTCAAGCGTCTAAACCTTTGAAAATACTTATTTTAGCAAAACAGCACGTTTTGAGCTTTAATCCGTTTTAACGCGTAAAACAGCATAAAACTGACAATTTTTTTATTATTTGGTTTTATTAATATTTGCTTCTATTTGAACGATTTCAGCGATGCAAATGGCGAAATGCTTTATTTTAGCAAACAGCACGTTTTGAGGCTTTTAATCTGCGTTTTAACGTAAAACAACATAAAACGACGAAATTTTTATTATTCGTTTTATTAATATTGCGTCTGTTGAACGACACAACGATCTAAAATGCTTTAGCGAAATGATTATTTTGGCGAAACAGTACGTTTTGAGCTTTTAATCAGCGTTTTAACGCGTGCGCGGCACATAAAACGACGAAATTTTATTATTCGTTTTTATTAATATTGCTTCTATTTGAACAGTTTCAACGATCTACGTGGCAGAAATTGTTTTAGCAAAACAGCGTTTTTGACTTTAATTTGCGTTTTAACGCGTAAAACAGCATAAAACGACGGGTACATTATTCGTTTT
>NW_027047389.1:0-15166 GCF_025399875.1 Dalotia coriaria
GCTTATTTTAGCAAAACAGCACGTTTTGAGTTTAATCTGCGGTTTTTAACCCCCGTAAAACGCATTCGACGAAATTTTAAATTTTTCGTTTTTATTAATATTGCGTCTTTTGGAAAGATTTCAACGTTTTAAAAACGAAAAAAGCTTATTTTAGCAAAAAAGCACGTTTTTTGGGGTTTTAAAACGCGTTTTTTAAAGCGTAAAACCCCGCATTTTTGGCGTTTTTTTTTTTTTTATTAATATTGCCCATTTGAACGATTTCAACGACCTAAAATGCTTGAAAAGTTTTTTTTGGGAAAAAAGCACGTTTTTAGTTTTTTAAACTGCGTTTTAAGCGTAAAAAAGCATAAAAAAGACGAATTTTTTTTATTGGGGTTTTTAAATTAAAATTTGGGCTATTTGAAGATTTCAAGATCTTTAAAATTGCTTTTAAAAGTTTTTTAAACAAAACAGCACGTTTTGAGTTTTTTAAACCCGCGTTTTAAAAGCGTAAAAAAAGCATAAAAGGGAAGAAATTTTTATTATTCGTTTTTTTTAAAATTGCGTCTATTTGAACGATTTCCCAAAGTTAAAAAAGCGAAAATGCTTATTTTTGCAAGACAGCACGTTTTGAGCTTTAATCTGCGTTTTGGCGTAAAAAAGCTAAAACGACGAAATTTTTTTTATTCGTTTTTTTTTTTATTCGTCTATTTTCGTTTCAACGATCAAAATGGGGAAATTGCTTATTTTGAAAACAGTCGTTTTTAGCTTTTTAAACGCGTTTTAACGCGTAAAAAAGCATAAAAAAAGACGAATTTTTTATTTTTCGTTTTTTTTTAATTTGGGTTTTTATTTGAACGATTTCAACGATCAAAATGCTTTTAAAATGCTTATTTTGGGAAAAAAGCACGTTTTGAGCTTTTAAATCTGCGTTTTAACGCGGGGAAAAAACGCGGTTTTTTTTATTTTGTTTTTTTTAATATTTTGCTCCTATTTTTAAACAATTTCAACGGGTCTAAAAAAGCTTTTTAAAAACTTTTTTTGCAAAACAGCCGTTTTGGGGGGTTTTTAAACCGCGTTTTTACCCCGTAAAACGGGAAAAAAAGACGAATTTTTATTATTCGTTTTATTAATATTGCCCTCTATTTTAAAAAGGTTTCAACGACCCCAAAAGCTTTAAAATGCTTTTTTGAAAACAGCACGTTTTGAGCTTTAATCTGCGTTTTAAGCGTAAAAAGAAAAACGGGCGAATTTTTTTTTATTCGTTTTTATTAATAGTTCTATTTGAACGGTAAAAACTCAAAATGCTTAAAAGGGGGTTTTTTTTTAGCAAAAAAAAGCACGTTTTTGGGGTTTTTTTGCGTTTTAACCCTAAACGGGATAAAAAAGACGAAATTTTTATTATTCGTTTTTATTAATATTGCCCGTTTTTAACGATTTTTAAAATCTAAAAAAGCTTGAAAATGCTTTTTTTAGCAAAACAGCACGTTTTGGGTTTAATCTGCGTTTTTAAAGCGTAAAAAAGCATAAAAAGACGAATTATTTATTATTCGTTTTTTTTAATATTGCTTCTATTTGAAAAGATTTCAACAATCTTGCTTTAAAAAGCTTTTTTAGCAAAAACCCGGGTTTTTAGCTTTAATCGCGTTTAACGCGTAAAACAACATAAAACGGCAAAATTTTTTTTATTCGTTTTTTTTTTTTATTGCGTCTTTTGAACATTTTAACGGGGTCTAAAATGCTTTGAAAATGCTTATTTTAAAAAAACAGCCGTTTTGAGCTTTAAAACTGCGTTTTAACGCGTAAAACAGCATAAAAAAGACAAATTTTTTTTTATTCGTTTTTTTAAATTCTTCTATTTGGGAACCCATTTCAACGATCTAAAAGCTTGAAAATGCTTATTTTAGCAAACAGCACGTTTTTAGCTTTAATTGGTTTTGCGTAAAACAGCATAAAAACGACAAAAATTTTTTTATTCGTTTTTTTTTAATATTGCGTTATTTGAACGATTTCCCATCTAAAATGGCTAAACAGCACGTTTTGAGTTTTAATCTGCGTTTTAACGCGTAAAACAGCATAAAAACGACGAAATTTTGGCCATTCGTTTTTATTAATATTGCGTCTATTTTGAACGATTTCAACGATCTAAAAATGCTTGAAAATGCTTTATTTTAGCAAAACAGCACGTTTTGAGTTTTAATCCGCGTTTTAACGCAGCATAAAACGACGAATTTTTTATTATTCCTTTTTTTAATATTGTTTATTTGAACGATTTCAACGATTCAAAAATGGCTGAAAATGTTTATTTTAACAAAACAGCACGTTTTGAAAGTTTAATCTGCGTTTTAACTGTAAACAGCATAAAACGATAAATTTTTTATTATTCGTTTTTTATTAATATTGCTTCTATTTGAACGATTTCAACGATCTTAAAATGCTTGAAAATGCTTTTATTTTAAAGCAAAACAGCACGTTTGAGCCATAAGCTGCGTTTTAACGCGCGTTAAAACAGCATAAAACCGCGAATTTTATTATTCGCTTCTGCGGCTAAATATTGCGTCTATTTTGAACGACGCAACGATCTAAAATGCTTGAAAATGCTTATTTTAGCAAAACAGAGCACGTTTTGAGCTTTTAATCTGCGTTTTAACGCGCAAAACAGCATAAAAACGACGAAATTTTTATTATTCCGTTTTTTATTAATATTGCGTGTCTATTTTGAACGATTTCAACGATCTAAAATGCTTGAAAATGCTTATTTAGCAAACAGCACGTTTTGAGCTTTTATTCTGCGTTTTAACGCGTAAAACAAAGCATAAAACAACGAAATTTTATCATTCGTTTTTATTTTATTGCGTCTATTTGAACGATTTCAACGATCTAAAATGCTTGAAAATGCTTATGCTAGCAAAACAGCACGTTTTGAGCTTTAATCTGCGTTTTAACGCGTAAAACAGCATAAAAACACGAAATTTTTATCATTCGTTTTTATTTTATTGCGTCTATTTGAACGTGAATTTCAAGATTAAAATGCTTGAAAAATGCTTATTTTAACAAAACAGACGTTTTGAGTTAATCTGCTTTTAAGCGTTTTAACGTAAAAAAAAATTCTCAAATTTTTATTATTTTTTAATTTCGTCTATTTAAACGTTTAAGTTTAAATCTATTTTGCAAAAACATATTTTAGCAAATATGCGTTTACGGTTAAGTTAATTCGCGTTTTTTAACGTAAAAACAAAAAGCAATTTTTATTACAGTTTTATTAATCTTGTTTATTTAATTAACGAAAAAAGCGTTAAATGCTTTATTTTTTAAGAAAAAACGTTTGAGCTTTTAATCTGCGTTTTTAAATAAAAATAACGAATTTTTTTAACGTTTTATTTAAAATTCAATTTTGAACTTTTCCCTTTAAAAGCTTAAAATGCTTATTTTAGCAAAAACATGTTTTGTTTTAATTGCGTTTTTAACGGAAATCAACGAACCAAAATTTTTAATCTTTTATTTTTAAATTCTTCTATTTAACGTTTCCAGATCACAAATTTTGAAAATGCTTTTTTGAAAATCGTTTTGAGCTTTTACGGTATACGCGTAAAAAAGCTAAAAACGAAATTTTTTTTATTCGTTTTTATTATATTGCGTTTTGACATTCAACGATCTAAAATTTTTAAAATGTTTTTTAGCAAACCGTTTTAGGTTTAATCATTTTAACGGTAATATTTAAAAAAGAAATTTTTATTCTTTTTATTAAAATTGCGTTTTTAACGTAATCAAAAAAAGCTTTAAATCTTTTTAAAAATCGTTTATTTAAGTTTCTTATAAAAAGCTTAAAAAGTAGAATTTATTATTTTTTTTTTTAATTGCGTTTCTATTTGAAATTTCAACGATTATAATGTTTAAAATGTTTTTAAAAAACTTTTTTTTAATATTTAACATTAATGCTGAAAAATAGAATTTTATTTTTTTTATTAAATTGCGTTACTTTGAACGATTTAAACCTAAAATGCTTTTAAAATTATTTTATTAAACCTTTTTAACTTTAACGTTTAACGCCGAAAATCTTTTTAAAAAACGAATTTTTGGTTTTAATCTGTTATTACGGAAAACGATTCAAAACGTAAAATTTTATTATGCTTTTTTAATATTGCATATTTGAACGATTTAACGACTAGGGTTTAAATAATTTAACAAAAATGCTAATTTTTATTCGTTTTATAAATTTCCCATTTGAACATTTCAAACGATCTAAAATCTAAAATTTTATTTTAAAACCATTTTGCGTTTAATGTTTTAAGCGAAAATGCTATTAAAACAGCAAATTTATATAACTGCTTTTTTAATTTTTATTTTTAAAGCGATTTTTCTAACGTCTAAAAGTTGAAAATGCTTATTTTAACAAAACAACGTTTGAAGTTTAATCTTTTAACACGAAAACAGCATAAAAACGATAATTTTTATTATTCGTTTTATTAATATATATAACGATTAACGATTCTAAAATGTCTTTTGAAAATGCTTATTTTAGTTAAACACTTTGTTAAAATTTTAAGCAAAACAATAAGCTATTTTTATTATTCGTTTAATTAATACCAAAATTTAACGATTTAAATTTAATGCTTATTGCTTAACTTGCAACGATTTTAGTTTAAGTTTAACGCAAAATAAACGACGAAATTTTTATATTCGTTTAAATTAAAATGCGATTTTTAACGTTTTTATTTTTTAAAATTTTTAAAAGCTTTAGTTAAAAATCCCTTTTGAGCTTTATTCTGCTTTTAACCGTTTACAGCATAAAACAAATTATATGCTAATTTTTTTTACGTTTTTAGCAACATCTAAAACTGAAAATTTCTTAATTTCAAAAATACGTTTTTTTAACGTTTTAGCGTTTTAACGCGTAAACGCATAAAAACACGAAATTTTTATTTTTTTTATTAATATTCTTCTATTTGAAATTTCAAATTAAAATGCTTGAAAATGCTTATTTTAGCAAAAAAACGTTTTGACTTTTTCTGCTTTTAACGCGTAAAACAAGCTAAAACGACGTATTTTTATTATTCGTTTTTATTTTATTGTTTTTTGAAATTTCCAACGATCTAAAATGCTTGAAAATGCTTTTATAGCAAAAACTTTTTTTGCGTTTTAACGCGTAAAAGCATAAAAACACGATAAAATATTTTATTATATTTTTCTATTAATATTCACTACTAAATGATTTCAACGATTAAAATGCTTGAAAATGTTTATTTTAAGCATACGTTAGTTTTATTCTGCCTTTAAAACCCAAAAATTTAAAACGTTTTGTAATATTTTCTATTTTAATTTTCAATCTATTTTGAACGATTTATCTGAGCTAAAACAGCTTTGAAATTTTTTAAGCGTAAAGCGTTAGCTTAAAACTGCGTTTTATAACATATTAATAAAATTTTTATTATTCGTTTAATTAAAATTGTTATTTGAACGAATCAACGTTTTGAGCTTTAAATGTTTTAATGGCTAAAACAACGTTTTACTTTTAATTTTTTAACGCTTTAAAATAACCGAATTTTATATTCGTTTTTAAACTATTTCTATTTTAGAAAGATTTCAACGAAAATTTGGAAACGCTTAATTTTAGCAAAACACATTTTATTATCTTTTTAAATTCCATTAAAACAATTAAAATCAAAATTTTTTATATTTTTTTTATAAAAGCCTATTTTAATTTCAACTTAAAATGCTTGAAAAGCTTATTTAACAAAATCCGTTTTATTTTATTCTTTTTAAGCAAAACAAAATTAAAAGACGAATTTTTAATTCGTTTTATTAATAATCGTCTATTTAAGTAAACTCATAAACTTGAAAATGCTTTTTACACAGGTTTTGAGCTTATTGCCCTTTTAACGCGTTAAATGAGCTAAAATCGAAAATTTATTATTGTTTTAAAAGATTTTGCTTTTTAAATTTACGCAAAAGATAAAATGTTAAATTTATTTTAAAACAGCATTTTGAGCTTTATCTGCGTTTTAACGCTAAAACAATAAAACGATTGAATGTATTTTTTTGTTTAATTGCGCTTTTGAACGATTCAACATAAAATGCTTGAAATGCTTATTTTAGAAAAGTTTTGAGCTTTTAATCGTTTTAACGGTAAAAAATAAAACTTATTCGAATTTTTTATTTTTTATATTTGCGTTTTGAACGATTAAACGACTAAAAACTGAATTTTTTTTTAGCAAATCACTTTTGAGCTTAATCTGGTTTAACCTAAAACAGCATCTAAAACTGAAATTTTTGCAAATAGCGTTTTTATTTATTGCTCTATTTGCAAACAGATAACGACAAATGCTATATCGTTTATTATTTAGCAAAAGCACGTTTTGAGCTTTAATCGCGTTTTAAGCTAACAGCAAAAACAACGATTTTTTCTTTATTCGTTTTAATATTGAGTCATAAACGATTTTCAACGATCTAAATTTAAATGTCTATTTTAAGAAACGATCGTTTTGAGCTTTATTCTGCGTTTTAACGCGAAAAGCATATAAAACGACAGAAATTTTTAGTATTCGTTTTTTATTAATATTGCGTCTATTTGAATGATTTCAACGATCTAAAATGCTTGAAAATGCTTATTTAGCAAAACAGCACGTTTGAGCTTTTAATCTGCGTTTTAACGTAAAACAGCATAAAATGACGAATTTTTTATTAATCGTTTTATTAATATTGCTTCTATTTAAACAGTTTTCCAACGATCTAAAATGCTTGAAAATACTTATTTTAGCACAACAGCACGTTTGAGCTTTGAGAAATCTGCGTTTTAACGCGTAAAACAGCATAAAAAGCGACGACATTTTTATTATTCGTTTTATTAATATTTACAGCTTCTGTTGAACGATTTCAACGATCAAAATGCTTGAAAATGCTTACTTATTTTAGGAAGCAGCACGTTTTGAGCTTTAATCTGCGTTTTAACGCGTAAAACTGCGCATAAAAACGACAGGTACGTACATTACGTTTTTATTAATATTGCGTCTATTTGAACGATTTCAGCGATCTAAAAATGCTTGAAAATGCTTATTTTAGCAAAACAGCACGTTTGAGCTTTAATCAGCGATTTTAACGCGTAAAACAACATAAAACGACGAAATTTTTTATTCAGACTTTATTAATATTGTGTCTGTTGAACGATTTCAACGATACAAAATGTGAAAATGCTTATTTTAGCAAAACAGCACGTTTGAGCGCAATCTGCGTTTTAACGCGTAAAACAGCATATAAAACGACGAAATTTTTATTATTCGTTTTTATTAATGTACGTCTATTTAGCGAACGATTTCCAGTGATCACAAATGCTTGAAAATGCTTATTTTAGCAAAACAGCACCGCGAGCTTTAATCTGCGTTTTAACGCGTAAAACAACATAAAACGGCAGAAATTTTTTATTATTCGTTTTTATTATATTACTTCTTAAGATAATTTCAACGATAAATGTAGGAAATACTTATTTTAACAAAACAAGCACGTTGAGCTGCTTAATCTACGTTTAGCGCAATAAAACAGCATAAAACGACAGGTACATTATTCGTTTTTTATTAATGATTGCGTCTATTTGAACAGTTTCAACGATCTAAAATGTAGAAATGCTTATTTTAGCAAAACAGCACGTTTGAACTTTAATCAGCGTTTTAACGCGTAAAACAACATAAAACGAAGAAATTTTATTATTCGTTTTATTAATATTACGTCTATTTGAACGATTTCCAACGATCTAAAATGCTTGAAAATGCTTATTTTAACAAACAGCACGTTTTGAGAGCTTTAATCAGCGTTTAACGCGTAAACAGCATAAAACGACAGGAATTTTATTATTCGTTTTATTAATATTGCGTCTATTTAGACACGATTTCAACGATCTAAAATGCTTGAAAATGCTTATTTAAGCAAAACAGCACGTTTGAGCTTTAATCTGCGTTTTAACGCTAAGCATAAAACGTTTTTATCGTTTATTATTATTTGAACGTTTAACATTAAATGCGAAATTTATTTTAGCAAAACAGCGTTGGCTTTAATCTGCGTTTTAACGCGTAAACACATAAAGCATTTTATTATTCGTTTATTAATTTGTCTTTGCTTTCACGATCAAAAGCTGAAATGTTTAGCAAAACGCACGTTGAGTTTATCTGCGTTTAACGCGAACGTAACACGAACTCTATTTGAACGATTTCAACGATCTAAATGCGAAAATGCTTATTTTAGCAAAACAGCACGTTTGAGCTTTAATCTGCGTTTTAACGCGAAAACACATAAAACGACGATTTTTATTATTCGTTTTATTAATATTGCTTCTATTTGAACGATTTCACGATCTAAAATGCTTGAAATGCTATTTTAGCAAAACAGCACGTTTTGAGCTTTAATCACGTTTAAGCGTAAAACAGCATAAAACGACGAATTTTTATTTATTCGTTTTTATTAATATTGCGTCTATTTGAACGTTTCAACGATCTAAAATGCTGAAAATGCTTATTTTAGCAAAACAGCGTTTTGAGCTTTAATCTGCGTTTTAACGCGTAAAACAACATAAAACGACGAATTTTTTTATTCGTTTTTAGTAATATTGCCTATTTGAACGATTTCAGATCTAAAATGCTTGAAAATGCTTATTTTAGCAAAACAGCACGTTTGAGCTTTAATCTGCTTTAACGCGTAAAACAGCATAAAAACGACAATTTTATTTCGTTTTATTAATATTGCTCTATTTGAACGATTTCAACGATCTAAAATGCTTGAAAATGCTTATTTTAGCAAAACAGACGTTTTGAGCTTTAATCTGCGTTTTAACGCGTAAAACAGCATAAAACGCTGAATTTTTTATTATCGATTTTATTAATAACGTCTATTTGAACGATTTCAACGATCTAAAATGCTTGAAAATGCTTATTTTCAACAGCCTTTAAGCTTAATCTGCGTTTTACGCAAAACAGCTAAAAGACTTTTTATTATTCGTTTTTATTAATATTGCTCATTTGAACATTTCAAGATCTAAAATGCTTGAAAATCTATTTGAAACAGCACGTTTGAGCTTTTAATCAGCGTTTTAACGCGTAAAACTAGCATAAAACGACGAAATTTTTATTATTCGTTTTTATTTATTGCGTTATTAACGATTTAACGATCTAAATGTTGAAAATGCTTATTTAGCAAAAAGCGTTTTGAGCTTAATCGCGTTTTAACGTAAAACAGCATAAAACGACATAAGTTTTTTTAAGCGTCTATTTAAGTTACGTCTAAATCTTGAAAATGTTATTTTAAAAACAGCGTTTGAGCTTTAATCCGTTTAACGCGTAAAACAGATAAACGAGAATTTATTATTCGTTTTTAATATTCTCTATTTGAACGATTTCAACGATCTAAAATGCTTGAAAATGCTTATTTTAGCAAAACAGCAGGTTTTGAGCTTTATTCTGCCGTTTTAACGCGTAAAAAGAACATAAAACGGCAGAATTTTTATTATTCGTTTTTATTTTTGTGCGTCTATTTGAACGATTTAAGCGATCTAAAATGCTTGAAAATTAGCATTTTTTAGCAACCATTAAGCACGTTTGCGAGCTTTAATCTGCGTTTTAACGCGTAAAACACTTATAAAAACGACGAATTTTTTATTATTCGTTTTTATTATGTATATATTTGAACAATCTCAACGATCTGAAATGCTTGAAAATGCTTATTTTAGCAAACAGCCGTTTTGAGGCTTTGATGCGTTTTAACGCGTAAGGCACCAGCATAAAGAGCGGCAGGTTTTATTATTCGTTTTTATTAATATTGCACGTCCTGTTGGAACGATTTCAACGATCTAAAATGCTTGAAATGCTTATTTTAGCAAAACAGCGTTTTGAGTTATAATCAGCGTTTTAACGCGTAAAACAGCAAGAAAACGACGAAATTTTTATTATTCGTTTTATCAATATTGCATCTATTTGAACGATTTCAACGATCTAAAATCAGCGAAAATGCTTATTTTAGCAGCAGCAAAACGGCGTTTTTGAGCTTTTAACGCGTTTTTACGCGTAAAACAAACATAAAACGACGAATTTACTATTATTCGTTTTTATTAATATTGCTTCTATTTGAACGATTTCAACGATCTAAAATGCTTGAAAATTAGCATTTGAGCAAAACAGCAGCGTTTTGAGCTTTAATCTGCGTTTTTAACATGGCAAACAACATAAAACGACGAAATTTTTATTATTCGTTTTTGACCGTATTGCGTCTATTTGAACGATTTCAACGATCTAAAGTACTTGAAAATGCTTATTTTAGCAAAACAGCACGTTTTGAGCTTTAATCTGCGTTTTAACGCGTAAAACAGCATAAAACGACGAATTTTTTTATTATTCGTTTTTATTAATATTGCGTCTATTTGAACGATTTCAGCGATCTAGAAATGCTTGAGAAATGCTTATTTTAGCAAAACGGCACGTTTGAGCTTTAATCTGCGTTTTAACGCGTAAAACAGCGCCCATAAAAACGCCGAATTTTTATTATTCGTTTTTATTAATATTGCTTCTGGCCCGAACGATTTCAACGATCTAAAATGCTTATTTTGTAGCAAAACAGCGTTTGAGGCTTTAATCAGCGTTTTTAACGCGTAAAACAACGCCGTGACGAATTTTTTATTATTTTGGGTTTTATTAGCATGTGCGTCCTGGCCCAGACGATTTCAGCGATCTAAAATGCTTGAAAATGCTTATTTTTAAGCAAAACGGCGTTTTGAGCTTTTAATCTGCGTTTAACGCGTAAAACAACATAAAACGACGAATTTTTTATTATTCGTTTTTATTAGCCATTTGCTTCCTCTTTGAACGATTTCAACGATCAAAATGCTTGAAAATGCTTATTTGCAAAACAACGCGTTTTGAGCTTTATTCTCTGGGGCGCAACGCGTAAAACAGCATAAAACGACGAAATTTTTATTCGTTTTTCTTAACATTTAGCACCATTTGAACGATTTCAACGATCTAAGAAGTGCTTTGAAAATCGCCATTAATATTTGCACGTCTATTTGAACGATTTAACGATCTGAAAATGTATTTTACCAAAACAGCACGTTTTGAGCTTTTAATCTGCGTTTAACGCGGCTAAAACAACATAAAAATGACGGAATTTTTCATTATTAGTTTTTTATTAATATTGCCTATATTTAAACGATTTTCAACGATCTAAAATGCTTGAGAAAATGCTTATTTTATAAAACAGCACGTTTTGAGCTTTAATGCGTTTTTGGCGTAAAGCAACTTTATAAAACGACGAAATTTTTATTATTCGTTTTTGAAATTAATATTGCTTCTATTTGGCGAACGATTTCAACGATCAGAAAATGCTTATTTTACGCGCAACGGGTTTTGAGCTTTTATTCTGCACGTTTTAACGCGTAAAGGCATAAAACGACAGCGAAATTTTATTATTCGTTTTTGTTTGGCTGCGCGTCTATTTGAACGATATCAACGATCTAAATGTTGAAAATGCTTATTTATAGCAAAACAGCACGTTTTGACTTTAATCTCCACGCACGTTTTGGGCGACAACATAAAACGACGGGTACTTACATTATTCGTTTTATTAATATTTAACTTTATTTGAACGATTTCAACGATCACAAATGGCGAGGCCGCTGTTTGGCGACAGCGCGCACAGGCTTTAAAACTGCGTTTTAACGCGTAAAACAGCGCCAAAACGACGAGAGTTTTTTATTAGATTTTTTTATTAATGTGCGTCTATTTGAACGATTTCGCGGTAAAATGCTTGAAAATGCTTATTTTTATGAAATAGCACGTTTTTAGCGGTTATAATCAGCGTTTAACGCAGTAGAAACAGCATAAAACGACTGAAATTTTTGTTATTTAAAATTAACATCCAGCCGGCTGCGCATCTATTTGAGGGCATTCAACGTTAAAATACTGAAAATAACATTTTATACAGAAACAGCACGTTTTGAGCTTTACTTACGTTTTACGCGTAAAACAGCATAAAACGACGGGTACGCCATTCGTTTTTTATTATTTGCGCTATTTGAACGATTTGACGATCGTGGCTGAAATTGCTATTTGAAGGCGAAGCGGCACGTTTTGAGCGTCTGCGTTTTAACGCGCGTAAAACCTGTATAAAACGACGAAATTTTTATTATTCGTTTTTTATTAATATTACGCGTCCTTTGAACGATTTCCAGCGATCCGTCGCGAAAATGCTTATTTACGCGCCAAAACAGCGCATTTTTGGGCTGCAATCTGCGGGTTTTGACGCGTAAAAACATAAAACGACGAAGATTTTATTATTCGTTTTTTATTAATGTGCGCGTCATTTGCAGACGATTTCAACGATCGTCGCGAAATGCTTATTTTAAGCAAACAGCACGTTTGGGCACTGAAATCTGCTTTTAACGCGTAAAACAGCATAAAAACGACCGGAATTTTTATTATTCGTTTTTATTAATATTGCGTCTATTTGAACGTTTCGGCTGATCAAAAGATGCGCCAGAAAATGCTTATTTTGGCAAAACGGGCACGTTTTGAAGGGAAACTTTTAATCGGCGTTTAACGCGTAAAACAGCGTAAAACGGCGAATTTTTTGTTATTCGTTTTTATTAATGTTACGCGTCTATTTGAACGATTTCAGCGATATAAAATCAGCAGAAAATGCTTATTTTTATAAAACAGCACGTTTTGAGATTTAATCTGCGTTTTAGCGTAAAACAGCATAAAAATGACGGGTACATTATTCGTTTTATTAATATTGCCTCTATTTAAACGATTTCAACGGTCTAAAATGCTTGAAAATAGCATTTTAACAGCAAAACAGCGTTTTGAGTTTTAATCTGCGTTTTTAGCGCGTAAAACAGCATAAAACGACGAAATTTTACATTATTCGTTTTTTATTAATAATGCTTCTATTTAAACGATTTCAACGATCTAAAATGCTTGAAAATGCTTTATTTTGTAAAACAGCGCGTTTTGAGCTTTTAATCAGCGTGTTAACGCGTAAAAACAGCATAAAACGACGAATTATTCGTTTTTTTTTATTAAAATATTGCGCGTCTATTTGAACTGATTTCAACGATGCGTCATAGCGAAAATGCTTATTTTAGCAAAACAGCACGTTTTGGGCTTTAATCTGCGTTTTAACGCGTAATACAACATAAAACGACGATTTTATTATTCGTTTTTATTAATATTGCTTTATTTGAACGATTTCAACGATCCAAATGCTTGAAAATGCTTATTTTAGCAAAACAGCACGTTTTGAGCTTTAATCTGCGTTTTAACGCGTAAAACAGCATAAAAACGACGAAATTTTATTATTCTTTTTATTAATATTGCGTTTATTTAACGTTCAACGATCCCAAAAAGCGAAAATGTTTTTTCAAAAAGCCGTTTTGGGTTTTTGCTTTTTTAAACCCTAAAAAGGCATAAAACGACGAAAATTTTTTTACTTTTATTAATTTGCCCATTTGAACGTTTTGGGGATCAAAATGCGTCTTATTTTTCAAAACAGCGTTTTTCTTTTCTCGTTTTTTAAAGCGAAAAACATAAAACGACGAATTTTTTTTATTGTTTTTTTTTAAAAATTTCTCGCGGGTTTCAACGTTAAAAGGAAATGCTTATTTTTAGAAAAACCCCTTTTGACTTTAATTTTCGTTTAGGCAACATAAAAACGGAATTTTTTTTTTTCGTTTTTTAAATTTGCTCTATTTGAACGTTTAGGGTAAAAAGCTTGAAAATGCTTATTTTAGCAAAACAGCCTTTTTTAGCTTTAACTGCGTTTAACGCGTAAAACAGCATAAAAAAGAATTTTTTTTTGTTTTTTTTTAATATTTTTATTTGGGGAACGATCTAAAATGGGAAAAATTTTTTTGCAAAACAGCCGTTTTGAGGTTTAATCGCGTTTTTAACCCTAAAAAAAACATAAAACGACGAATTTTTTTTAATTTTTTTTTTAAATTGCCTTTTGAACGATTTCCGATCTAAAATGCGTCTTTTTGGGGAAAACAGCCGTTTTTGAGAACCCGCGTTTTAAGCGTAAAACATAAAAAAAACGAATTTTTTTTTTTCGTTTTATTAAAATTCCTTTTGAACGGGGTTTCCCTCTTTTTGAAAAAGCTTTTTTTTAGAAAAAAGCCGTTTGAGCAATCTGCGTTTTTTAAGGGAAACAGCATAAAACGACGAAATTTTTTTTTTCGAAAAATTTTCTCTTTTGAAAGATTTCCGATCTAAAAAAGGGAAAAAAAATTTTTTAAAAAAAGCCGTTTGAGCTTTTAATCGTTTTTCCGTAAAAACCCAAAAAAGGGAAATTTTTTATTCGTTTTTATTATTGGGGGTCTAGAACTTTCAACGATTTGGGGAAAATCTTTGCCGCAGTTTTAAAACGCGTTTTAAACCGTAAAACAACATAAAACGACGTTTTTTTTTTTTCGTTTTTTTAATTAAACCATTTGCTTTCACGATCTTTCTTGAAAAATTTTTTTTGCAAAAAAGCCCTTTTGAAAGGGGTTTTTTCCCTTTTTTAAAGCAAAAAAGCATAAAAGCGACAATTTTTTTTACGTTTTTTTTATTGCTCTATTTGAACGATTTAAAGACTTGCGAAAAATTTTTCCGCCCTTTAGGTTTAAACTGCGTTTTGCTAAAAAAAAACATAAAAAGGCTTTTTTTTTTTTTTTATTAAAACCCAAACGATTTTAACGTCAAAAAGGGGAAAACATTTGCAAAACGCACGTTTGGAGTTTAATCCGTTTTGGTAAAACAACTAAAACGAAATTTTTTTTTTTTCGTTTTTTAAAATTTTTTTCTTTTAACGTTTCACGATCTAAAATGCTTGAAAATCTTATTTTACCCCAAACAGCACGTTTGGGGAATCGCGTTTTTAATAAAACAGCATAAAACGACGAATTTTTTTTTATTGTTTTTTTTTAATTGCTTTTATTTGAACGATTTCAAAACGTCTAAATTTTGGCCTTTTTAAAATGCTTTTGGGGAAAAAAGCAAAAAACAAAAGCCCAAAAGTTTTTTGAAAGGGGGGGGGGCCCCCCCCCCCCTTTTAAAAAAAAGGGGGCTTTTAAAAAAACGCGTTTTTTTAAAACGTTTTTAAAAAATTAAATTTTGTTTATTTCGTTTTTAAAATTTAAAATTTTTTTTGCTTTTTTTGGGGGGAAGCAAGCAAA
>NW_027047390.1:0-15166 GCF_025399875.1 Dalotia coriaria
TATTTTTTTTCCTATTTGAACGTTTCAACGATCTTGCGAAAATGTTATTTTAGCAAAACAGCACGTTTTGAGCTTTATTTTTCCCCTTTTAAACGCGTAAAAAAAGCATAAAACGACGGGGGAAATTTTTTTTTTGTTTTTTTTTTTTATTGCGTCTTTTGAACGATTTCACGATCTAAAATGCTTGAAAATGCTTTTTTAAAAAACAGCACGTTTTTTAGCTTTTTTCCGTTTTAACCCCGTAAAAACAAAAACGACGAAATTTTTATTATTGTTTTTATTTTATTGCGTCTATTTGAACGATTTCAACGATCTAAAAAAAATCTTTTTTAGCAAAACAGCACGTTTTGAGAAATTTTTGGGGTAAAACGCATAAAAAGACGAATTTTTTTATTCGTTTTTTTTATTTTTTTTTTGAACGATTTCCGATTTAAAATGCTTGAAAATGTTTTTTTAGCAAAACGCACGTTTGAGCTTTAATGCTTTTCGGGTAAAAAAGCATAAAAAGCGAAATTTTTTTTGTTTTTTTTTAATTTTCGTCTTTGAAGATTTAACGATCAAATGCGAAAAACTTATTTTGAAAACAGCACGTTTTTTAGCTTTATTCTGCGTTTTAACCCTAAAAAAAAACAAAAACGACGAAATTTTTTTATTGTTTTTATTTTATTTTTTATTTGAACGATTTCCGATCAAAATGTTGAAAATGCTTATTTTACAAAAAAAGCCCGTTTGAGCTTTTTCTGCGTTTTCGCTAAAAACAAAAAAGAATTTTTATTATTCGTTTTTTTTTAATTTCTTCTTTTGAACGATTTAAAAAATCTTGGAAAATCTTATTTTAGCAAAAAAGCCGTTTTGAGCTTTAACCGTTTTAACGCGTAAAAAAAACATAAAAAAGACGAAAATTTTTATTATTCGTTTTTATTAATATTGCGTCTGTTGAACGGTTTTCAACGTCGCTTAAATGCTTGAAAATGCTTATTTTAGCAAACAGCGCGGTGCTGGTAATCTACGTTTAACGCGTAAAACGCTTTCGGCGCGACAGATTTTACATTATTCGTTTTTTTATTAATATTACTTCTATTTGAATGATTTCAACGATGCAAAAGTAGCGAAATGCTTGTTTTACTAGCGAACACGTTTTTGAGCTTTAATCACGTTTTAACGCGTAAAACGGCATAAAACGACAGATTTTTTTATTATTCGTTTTTATTAATAATGGCTCTATTTGACGTTTCAACGATCTAAAAATGTTTGAGAAAATGCGCTTATTTTAGCAAAAACAGCACGCGTTTTGAAGACTTTAATCTGCGTTTTAGCGCGTAAAACAACTTATAAAACGACGAATTTTTATTATTCGTTTTTTATTAATGTGCGTCCTGGTGAACGATTTCAACGGTCGTCTTGAAAATGTTTTATTTTAGCAGCAAAACAACACGTTTTGAGGCTTTAATCTGCTTACGTTTTAACGCGTAAGGCAACATAAAGGCAGAAGAATTTTACTTTATTGATGCGTTTTCATTTATTATTAGCTTTATTTGAATGATTTCAACTATCTAAAATGCTTGAAAAGTAGCATTTTAACTTAAAACAGCACGTTTTGAGGTTTATTCTGCGTTTTTAAGCACGTAAAACAGCATAAAAACGACGAAATTTTTTATTATTCGTTTTTTTTACATTAATACATTTGCATCCTATTTTGAGCGATTTCAACGATCTAAAATGCTTGAAAATGCTTATTTTAGCAAAACAGCGTTTTGAAGGCTTTAATCTGCGTTTTTAACGCGTAAAACAGCATAAAATGACGAATTTTATTATTTGTTTTATTAATATTGCTTCTATTTAAACGATTTCAACGATCTATAGGAAGCGAAAATGCTTATTTTAGCGAAAACAGCACGTTTTGAGCTTTAATCTGCACGTTTAACGCGTAAAACAACGCCAAGAAGCGACAAAATTTTGGCCCATTCGTTTTATTAATGTGCTTCTATTTGAACGATTTCAACGATCACAAAATGCTTGAAAATGCTTATTTTAGCAAAACAGCACGTTTTGAGCTTTTAATCTGCGTTTTAACGCGTAAAGCAACATAAAACGACGAATTTTTTTATTATTCGTTTTTTTATTAATATTGCGTCTATTTGAACGATTTCAGCGATCGTCTTGAAAATGCTTATTTTAGCAAAACTGCACGTTTTGGGCTGTCTGCGTTTTAACGCGTAAACAGCATAAAACGACGAATTTTTTATTATTCGTTCTTTATTAGCGGTAGCTACTGTTGAACGATTTCAACGATCTAAAATGCTTGAAAATGCTTATTTTAGCAAAACAGCACGTTTGAGCTTTTATTCTGCGTTTTAACGCGTAAAACAGCATAAAACGACGGAAATTTTTATTTATTCGTTTTTTATTAATATTTGCGTCTATTGAACGATTTCAACGATCTAAAATGCTTGAAAATGCTTATTTTAGCGCTTAGCGAAACAGCGGGTTTTGAGGCTTTATTACCGTTTTTAGCGGCGAAACGAAAAGCTTTAAAACGACGAATTTTTTATTATTCGTTTTTTATTATATTGCTTCTATTTGAACATTTCAACGATCTAAAATGCTTGGCAAGAAAATGCTTATCTTTAGCAAAACAGCACGTTTTGGCGAGGCTTTTAATCTGCGTTTTAACGTAAAACAGCATAAAACGACGAAATTTTTATTACATTGCGTTTTATTAATATTTGCGTCTATTTGAACGATTTCCAACGATCTAAAATGCTTGAAAATGCTTATTTTAGCAAAACGGCACGTTTTGAGCTTTATTCTGCGTTTTTTAACGCGCGTAAAACAGCATAAAACACGACGAAATTTAATCGTTGAAATGCTTGAAAATGCTTATTTTAGCAAAACAGCCCGTTTGAGCTTTAATCTGCGTTTTTAACGCGTAGAAGCAACATAAAACGACGAATTTTTTATTATTCGTTTTACATTAATATTGCTTCTATTTGAACGATTTCAGCGATCTAAAATGCTTGAAAGTAGCATTTTAGCGAAACAGCACGTTTTGAGCTTTAATCTGCGTTTTAACGCGTAAAAACAGCATAAAACGACAGAATTTTTTTATTATTCGTTTTATTAATATTGCGTCTATTTGAACGATTTCAGCGATCTTAAATGCTTGAAAAGTAGCGGCTGGCAAAACAGCGTTTTGAGCTTTTAATCTGCCGTTTAACGCGTAAAACAGCATAAAAACGACGATTTTTTATTATTCGTTTTTTTATTAATATTGCTTCTATTTGAATGATTTCAGCGATCACAAAATGCTTGAAAATGATAGCATTTTGTAAAACAGCACGTTTGAAGGCTTTAATCAGCGATTTTTAGCGCGTAAAACATCATAAAAACGACAGGTACATTATTCGTTTTTATTAATATTGCTTCTATTTGAGACACGATTTCAACGATCTAAAATGTTTGAAAATGCTTATTTTTAGCAAAACAGCACGTTTTGAGGCTTTGTCTGCGTTTTTTAACGCGTGAAACGGCATAAAAACGACGAATTTTTTATTATTCGTTTTTTTTATTAATATTTGCGTCTATTTGAACGGTTCAACGATCTAAAATGCTTGAAAATGTTTTTTTATTTTTAGCAAAACAGCACGTTTTGAGCTTTTAATCTGCGTTTTAACGCGTAAGAGCGATAAAACGCGACGAATTTTTTTATTATTCGTTTTTATTAATATTGCTACTATTTGAACGTTCAACGATCCTAAAATGCTTGAAAGAAGGTAGCTTATTTTTAGCAAAACAGCACGTTTTGAGAGCTTTTATTCTGCGTTTTAACGCGTAAAACAGCATAAAACGACGAAATTTTTATTATTCGTTTTTTATTAATGTGCGCGTCTATTTGAGGAACGATTTCAACGATCTAAAATGCTTGAAAATGCTTATTTTAGCAAAACAGCACGTTGGAACTTTAATCTGCACGTTTTTAACGCGTAAAACAGCATAAAACGACGAATTTTTTATTATTTGTTTTTTTTATTAATATTGCGTCTATTTGAGCGATTTCAACGATCTAAAATAGCGAAAATGCTTATTTTAGCAAAACAGCACGTTTTGAGCTTTAATCTGCGTTTTAACGCGTAAAACAGCTTTATAAAATGACGAATTTTTTATTCGTTTTAATTAATATTGCTTCTATTTAAACGATTTCAACGATCCTAAAATGCTTGAAGTGCTTTATTTTAATAAAAACAGCACGTTTTTGAGCTTTAATCTGCGTTTTAACGCGAAAAACAGCATAAAAACGACAGAAATTTTTATTATTCGTTTTTATTAATATTGCTTCTATTTGAACGATTTCAACGATCAAAAATGCTTGAAAATGCTTTTTTTAGCAAAACAGCACGTTTTTAGCTTGAATCTGCGTTTTAACGCGTAAAACAGCATAAAAAAGACGAATTTTATTATTCGTTTTTATTTTATTGCGTCTATTTGAACGATTTCAACGATTAAATGCTTGAAAATGCTTATTTTAAGCAAAACAGCACGTTTTGAGCTTTAATCTGCGTTTTAACGCGTAAAACAGCATAAAACGACGAATTTTTTATTATTCGTTTTTTTTTAATATTGCTTCTATTTGAACGATTTCAACGATCTAAAATGCTTGAAAATGCTTTTTTTAGCAAAACTGCACGTTTTGAGCTTTAATCTGCGTTTTAACGCGTAAAACAGCATAAAACGACGAATTTTTATTATTCGTTTTATTAATATTGCTTCTGGCTGAACGATTTCAACGATCTAAAATGCTTGAAAATGCGTATTTTAGCAAAACAGCGTTTGAGCTTTAATCTGCGTTTTAACGCGTAAACAGCATAAAAAACGACAGGGAATTTTTTGTTATTCGTTTTATAAATATTGCTTCTATTTAGACGATTTCAACTTGATCCAAAATGCTCGAAAATGCTTATTTTAGCAAAACAGCACGTTTGAGCTTTAATCTGCGTTTTTAACGGTAAAACAACATAAAACGACAGAAATTTTTATTATTCGTTTTATTTTTATTGCATCTGTTGAACGACTTCAACGATCTAAATGTAGAAAATGCTTATTTTAGCAAAACAATACGTTTTGAGCAATCTGCGTTTTAACGCGTAAAACAACATAAAACGACAATTTTTATTGTTTTTACTAATATTAGCTATTTGAACGATTTCAACGATCCTAAGAGCGCTTGAAAAATCTTATTTTAGCAAAACAGCACGTTTGAGCTTTATTCTGCGTTTTTAACGCGTAAAACAGCATAAAACGACGAAATTTTTTTATTCGTTTTTATTTTTGTGCGTCTATTTGAACGGTTTCAACGATCACAAAAATGCTTGAAAATGCTTATTTTAGCAAAACTGCGCAGTTTGAGCTTTAATCTGCGTTTTTAACGCGTAAAACAACATAAAAACGACAATTTTGCATTATTCGTTTTTTATTAATAATAGCTATTTAAACGATTTCAACGATCTAAAATGCTTGAAAAATGCTTATTTTAGCAAAACAGCACGTTTGCAGGCACATTCTGCGTTTTAACGCGTAAAACAACATAAAACGACAAATTTTTTTTATTCGTTTTTATTTTTATTGCGCGTCGGTAGACGATTTCAACGATCTAAAATGCTTGAAAATGTATTTTAGCAAAAACAGCACGTTTTGAGCTTAGTAGAACACAACGCGTAAAACAGCATAAAAACGACGAAATTTTATTATTCGTTTTTTATTAATATTGCTCATTGAACGATTTCAGCGATCTAAAATGCTTGAAAATGCTTATTTTGTAAATCAGCACGTTTTGAGCTTTTAATCTGCGTTTTAACGCGTAAAACAGCATAAAACGACGAAATTTATTATTCGTTTTATTTTGTGCACGTCTGTTGAACGGTTCAACGATCACGTGCTTGAAAATGCTTATTTTAGCAAAACAGCACGTTTGAGCTTTAATCTGCGTTTAACGCGTAAAACAGCATAAAAACGACGGGTACGCATTATTCGTTTTTTATTAATATTGCTTCCTATTTGAACATTCAACGATCTAAAATGCTTGAAAATGCTTATTTTAGCAAAACAGCACGTTTGAGCTTTGACCGCCGCGTTTTAACGCGTAAAACAGCATAAAAACGACGAGAGGTACATTCGTTTTTTTATTAATGGTAGCTTCTGTTGAACGATTTCAACGATCTAAAATGCTTGAAAATGCTTATTTTAGCAGCAAAACAGCACGTTTTGAGCTTTAATCTGCGTTTTAACGCGTAAAGCAACATAAAACGACGAATTTTTATTATTCGTTTTATTAATATTGCGTCTATTTGAACGATTTCAACGATCTAAAATGCTTGAAAATGCTTATTTTAGCAAAACAACACGTTTGAGCTTTAATCTGCGTTTTAACGCGTAAAACAACATAAAACGACGGTACGGTTATTCGTTTTTTTATTAATATTAGCTTCTATTTGAACGATTTCAACGATCACAAAATGTGAAGAAAATGCTGGCACAGCAAAACAGCACGTTTTGAGGCTTTATTCTGCGTTTTAACGCGTAAAACAACATAAAAACGACGAAATTTTTATTATTCGTTTTTATTAATATTGCGTCTATTTAAGGAGCGATTTCAGCGATCTAAAATGGCGTACTTATTTTAGCAAAACAGCACGTTTGACTTTTAATCTGCGTTTAAACGCGTAAAACATCATAAAACGACGAAATTTTATTATTCGTCTTTTTATTAATATTGCTTCTATTTAAACGATTTCAACGATCACAAAATGCTTGAAATTGCTTATTTTTATACGCGAAAACAGCGTTTTGAGCTTTTAATCTGCGTTTTAACGCGTAAAACAGCATAAGAAACGACGAGAATTTTTATTGTTCGTTTTTTTTTATTAATATTTAGCTTCTATTTGAACGATTTCAGCAGTCGATGCTCGAAAGTAGCATTTTAGCAAAACAGCACGTTTGAGGCTTTAATCGTTTAACGCGTAAAACAGCATAAAACGACGAAATTTTATTATTCGTTTTATTTTTGTGCGTCTATTTGAACGATTTTCAACGATCAAATGCTTGAAAATGTTAATTTTAGCAAAACAGCACGTTTTGAGGCTTTTAATCTGCGTTTTAACGCGTAAAACAGCATAAAAGCGACGAATTTTTTATTATTCGTTTTATTAATATTGCTTCTGTTGAACGTTTCAGCGATCTAAAAATGCTTGAAAATGCTTATTTTAGCAAAACAGCACGTTTTGAGCTTTATTCGCGTTTAACGCGTAAAACAACGCAAAACGACGAAATTTTTTTATTCGTTTTTATTTTTATTGCGTCTATTTGAACGATTTTCAACGATCTAAAATGCTTGAAAATGCTTGTTAAGCAAAACAGCACGTTTTGAGCTTTTGTCTGCGTTTTTAACGCGTAAAACAGCATAAAACGACGAGAATTTTTATTATTCGTTTTTATTAATAGCCCGTCTATTTGAACGATTTCAACGATCTAAAATGCTTGAAAATGCTTATTTTAGCAAAACAGCACGTTTTGAGCTTTTAATCTGCGTGCGGCGTAAAACAGCATAAAACGACGAATTTTTATTATTCGTTTTATTAATATTGCTTCTATTTGGCGAACGATTTCAACGATCTAAAATGCTTGAAAAATGCTTATTTTAGCAAAACAGCACGTTTTGAGCTTTTAATTTGCGTTTTAACGCGTAAAACGCTTATAAAACGAAGGAATTTTTATTATTCGTTTTTTATTAATATGCGTCTATTTGAACGTTTCAACGATCGTCTTGAAAATGCTTATTTTGAAACAGCACGTTTTGAGCTTTGTTACTGCGTTTTAACGCGTAAAACAGCATAAAACGACGAAATTTTGTATTCGTTTTTTATTTTTATTGCGTCTATTTGAACGATTTCAACGATCTAAAATGCTTGAAAATGCTTATTTTTAGCAAAACAGCCCGTTTGAGCTTTTAATCTGCGTTTTAACGCGTAAAACAGCATAAAACGACGAATTTTTTTATTATTCGTTTTTATTAATGTGGCAGCTGTTGAACGATTTCCAGCGATCTAAAATGGCAGAAAATGTATTTAGCGAAACAGCACGTTTTGAGCTTTTAATCTGCGTTTTAACGCGTAAAACAGCATAAAATCGGCGAAATTTTTATTATTCGTTTTATTAATATTGCTATTTGAACGGTTCAACGATGTACGTCTTGAAAATGCTTATTTTAGCAAAACAGCGTTTGAGCTTTAATCTGCGTTTAACGCGTAAAAACAGCAGCAAAACGACGAATTTTTATTATTCGTTTTTTTATTAATATTGCTTCATTGAATGATTTCAACGCGATCTAAATGCTTGAAAATGCTTATTTTAGCAAAACAGCACGTTTGAGCTTTAATCCTGCGTTTTAACGCGTAAAACAGCGACTTGAATTTTTATTATTCGTTTTATTATGTGAAAGCTTCTATTTGAACGATTTCGCTTGATCAAATGTTTGAAAATGCTTGTTTAGCAAACAGCACGTTTTGAGCTTTAATCTGCGTTTAATGCGTAAAACAGCGCAAAACGGCAATTTTTATTATTCGTGTTTATTAATATTGCGCGTCTATTTGAACGATTTCAACGATCTAAAATGCTTAAATGTTTTATTTTAGCAAAACAGCACGTTTTGAGCTTTAATCTGCGTTTTAACGCGTAAAACAGCATAAAACGACGAATTTTTTTATTATTCGTTTTTTCATTAATATTGCTTCTATTTGAACGATTTCAACTATCTAAAATGCTTGAAAATGCTTATTTTAGCAGCAAAACCAGCACGTTTTAGGCTTTATTCACCAGATTTTAACGCGTAAAATAACTAAAAGCGACAGAAATTTTGATATTCGTTTTATTAATATTGCGTCTATTTGAGCGATTTCCAACGATCTAAAATGCTTGAAAAATGCTTATTTATAAAACAGCACGTTTTGAGCTTTTAATCTGCGTTTTAACGCATCAAAACAGCATAAAAATGACCAGATTTTTATTATTTGTTTTATTAATATTGCTTCTATTTAAACGATTTCAACGATCTATAAGGCTTGAAAATGCTTATTTTAGCAAAAACAGCACGTTTTGAGCACAATCTGCGTTTTAACGTAACTTTATAAAACGACAGAAATTTTTATTATTCGTTTTTTTATTAATATTTGCTTCTATTTGAACGATTTCAACGATCAAAAAAAGTAGCGAAAATGCTTATTTTTAGCAAAACAGCACGTTTTGAGCTTGAATCTGCGTTTTAACGCGTAAACAACGCATAAAACGACAGAAATTTTTATTATTCGTTTTTATTTTTATTGCGTCTATTTGAACGATTCCAACGATCTAAAATGCTTGAAAATGCTTATTTTAGCAAAACAGCACGTTTGAGAGCTTTATTCTGCGTTTTAACGCGTAAAACAGCATAAAACGACGAAATTTTTATTATTCGTTTTATTAATATTGCGTCTATTTGAGCGATTTCAACGATCTAAAATGCTTGAAAATACTTGTTTTAGCAAACAGCACGTTTGAGCTTAATCTGCGTTTTAACGCGTGAAGCAGCAACATAAAACGACGAAATTTTTATTATTCGTTTTTTATTAATATTGCTTCTATTTAAACGATTTCAACGATCCCAAATGCTTGAAAATGCTTATTTTAGCAAAACAGCACGTTTGCAGGCTTTAATCTGCGTTTAACGCGTAAACAGCATAAAACGACGAAATTTTTATTATTCGTTTTTATTAATATTAGCTTCTATTTGAACAATTTCAACGATCTAAAATATCGAAAATGCTTATTTTAGAGAAAAACAGCACGTTTGAGCTTTAATCTGCGTTTAACGCGTAAAACAGCATAAAACGACGGGGTACATTATTCGTTTTTATTTTTATTGCGTCTATTTGAACGATTTCAACGATCTAAAATGCTTGAAAATGCTTATTTTAGCAAAACAGCACGTTTTGAGCTTTAATCTGGGCAACGCGTAAACAGCATAAAACGACGAATTTTTTATTATTCGTTTTTTAATATTGCTTCTATTTGAACGATTTCAACGATCTAAAATGCTTGAAAATGCTTATTTTAAGCAAAACAGCACGTTTTGAGCTTTGTGCGTTTTAACACGTAAAACAGCATAAAACGACGAAATTTTTTTTATTCGTTTTTATTTTTGTGCGCGTCTATTTGAACGATTTCAACGGTCTAAAATGCTTGAAAATGCTTATTTAAAGCAAACAGCACGTTTTGAGCTTTTAATCTGCGTTTTAACGCGTAAAACGACATAAAAAACGACGAAATTTTTTATTATTCGTTTTTATTAATATTGCTTCTATTTGAACGATTTCAACGATCAAAAATGCTTATTTTAGCAAACAGCACGTTTTGAGCTTTTAATCTGCGTTTTAACGCGTAAAACAGCATAAAAACGACGAAATTTTATTATTCGTTTTATTAATATTGCGTCTATTTGAACGATTTCAACGATCTACGTACTTGAAAATACTTATTTTTAGCAAAACAGCACGTTTGAGCTTTATTCTGCGTTTTAACGCGTAAAACAGCATAAAAACAGCAGAAATTTTTATTATTCGTTTTTTATTTTTATTGCATCTGTTTGAACGATTTCAACGATCTAAAATGCTTGAAAATGCTTATTTTAGCAAAACAGCACGTTTGAGCTTTTAATCTGCGTTTTAACGCGTAAAACAACATAAAACGACAGATTTTTTTATTATTCGTTTTTATTATGTGCTTCTATTTGAACGATTTCAACGATCTAAAATGCTTGAAAATGCTTATTTTAGCGAAACAGCACCGTTTGAGCTTTTAATCTGCGTTTTAACGCGTAAAACAGCATAAAAACGACGGGAATTTTTATTATTCGTTTTATTAATGTGCGTCTATTTGAACGTTTTAACGATCTAAAATGCTTGAAAATGCTTATTTTAGCAGCAAAACAGCACGTTTGAGCTTTAATCACTGCGTTTTAACGCGTAAAACAGCATAAACGACGAATTTTTTTATTATTGGTTTTTATTAATATTTGCTTCTATTTGAACGATTTCAACGATCTAAAATGCTTGAAAATACTTATTTTAGCAAAACAGCACGTTTGAGCTTTAATCTGCGTTTAACGCGTAAAACAGCAAAACGATGAATTTTTTATTGTTATTCGTTTTTTATTAATATTATTGCTTCTATTTGAACGATTTCAGCGATCTAAAATGCTTGAAAATGCTTATTTTTAGCGCCAAAACAGCACGTTTTGAGCTTTAATCTGCGTTTTAGCGCGTAAAACATAAAACGACGAATTTTTTTATTATTCGTTTTTATTAATATTGCTTCTGAATGATTTCCAACGATGCAAATGCTTGAAAATGCTTATTTTAGCAAAACAGCACGTTTTGAGCTTTTAATCTGCGTTTAACGCGTAAAACAACGCTCAAAACGACGAATTTTTATTATTTGTTTTTATTAATATTGCTTCTATTTGAACGATTTTCAACGATCTAAAATGTTTGAAAATGCTTATTTTAGCAAACAGCACGTTTGAGCTTTAATCTGCTTTAATGCGTAAAACAGCATAAAACGACGAATTTTATTATTCGTGTTTATTAATATTGCGTCTGTTGAACGATTTCAACGCGATCTAAAATGCTTGAAAATGTTTTTTATTTTAGCAAGCAGCACGTTTTGAGCTTTAATCTGCGTTTTAACGCGTAAAACAGCATAAAACGACGAATTTTTTATTATTCGTTTTCATTAATATTACTTCTGTTGAATTGATTTCAACTATCAAAATGCTTGAAAATACTTGTTTAGCAAAACAGCACGTTTTGAGCTTTTATTCGCGTTTTAACGCGTAAAACAGCATAAAACGACGAAATTTTTTATTATTCGTTTTTATTAATATTGCACGTCTATTTGGTGATTTCAACGATCTAAAATGCTTGAAATGCTTATTTTAGCAAAACAGCACGTTTGAGCTTTAATCTGCGTTTAACGCGTAAAACAGCATAAAATGACGGAATTTTTATTGTTGTTTTATTAATATTTGCTTCTATTTAAACGGTTCAACGATCTATAAGGCTTGAAAATGCTTATTTTAGCAAAACAGCACGTTTTGAGCTTTTGCCCAATCTGCGTTTTAGCGGTAAAACAGCATAAAACGACGAAATTTTTATTATTCGTTTTTTTATTAATATTGCTTCTATTTGAACGATTTCCAACGTTAAAATGCTTGAAAATGCTTATTTTAGCAAAACAGCACGTTTTGAGCTTGAATCTGCGTTTTAACGCGTAAAACAGCATAAAAACGACGAAATTTTTATTATTCGTTTTTATTAATATTGCTTCTATTTGAACAATTTCAACGATCTAAAATGCTCGAAAATGCTTATTTTTAGAAAACAGCACGTTTTTAGCTTTAATCTGCGTTTTAACGCGTAAAACAGCATAAAACGACGAAATTTTTATTATTCGTTTTTATTTTATTGCGTCTATTTGAACGATTTCAACGATCTAAAATGCTTGAAAATGCTTATTTTAGCAAAACAGCACGTTTTGAGCTTTAATCTGCGTTTTAACGCGTAAAACAGCATAAAACGACGAATTTTTATTATTCGTTTTTTATTAATATTGCTTCTATTTGAACGATTTCAACGATCTAAAATGCTTGAAAATGCTTATTTTAGCAAAACAGCACGTTTTGAGCTTTATTCTGCGTTTTAACACGTAAAACAGCATAAAACGACGAAATTTTTTATTCGTTTTTTTTTTATTGCGTCTATTTGAACGATTTCAACGATCTAAAATGCTTGAAAATGCTTATTTAAGCAAAACAGCACGTTTGAGGGTTTTTAAACTGCGTTTTTAAGCGTAAAACAACATAAAAACGACGAAATTTTTATTATTCGTTTTTATTAATATTGCTTCTATTTGAACGATTTCAACGATCAAAATGCTTATTTTAGCAAAACAGCACGTTTTGAGCTTTAATCTGCGTTTTAACGCGTAAAACAGCATAAAACGACGAAATTTTTATTATTCGTTTTTTATTATTGCGTCTATTTGAACGATTTCAACGATCTAAAATGCTTGAAAATGCTTATTTTAGCAAAACAGCACGTTTTTAGCTTTATTCTGCGTTTTAACGCGTAAAACAGCATAAAACGACGAAATTTTATTATTCGTTTTTATTTTTATTGCGTCTATTTGAACGGGTTTCAACGATCTAAAATGCTTGAAAATGCTTATTTAGCAAAACAGCACGTTTTTAGCTTTAATCTGCGTTTTAACGCGTAAAACAGCATAAAACGACAATTTTTTATTATTCGTTTTTATTAAAATTTTTTCTATTTGAACGATTTCAACGATCTAAAATGCTTGAAAATGCTTATTTTAGCGAAACAGCACGTTTTGAGCTTTAATCTGCGTTTTAACGCGTAAAAAAAGGGATAAAACGACGAAATTTTTTTTTATTCGTTTTTTTTTAATATTGCGTCTATTTGAACGATTTCAACGATCTAAAATGCTTGAAAATGCTTATTTTAGCAAAACAGCACGTTTTGAGCTTTTTAAACTGCGTTTTAACGCGTAAAACAGCATAAAACGACGAATTTTTATTATTCGTTTTTATTATATGCTTCTATTTGAACGATTTCAACGATCTAAAATGCTTGAAAATGCTTATTTTAGCAAAACAGCACGTTTGAGCTTTATTCTGCGTTTTAACGCGTAAAACAGCATAAAAACGACGAAATTTTTTTATTCGTTTTTTATTTTATTGCGTCTATTTGAACGATTTCAACGATCTAAAATGCTTGAAAATGCTTTTTTTAAGCAAAACAGCACGTTTTGAGCTTTAATCTGCGTTTTAACGCGTAAAACAGCATAAAAAAGACGAAATTTTTATTATTCGTTTTTATTAATATTGCTTCTATTTGAACGATTTCAACGATCAAAAATGCTTATTTTAGCAAAACAGCACGTTTTGAGCTTTAATCTGCGTTTTAACGCGTAAAACAGCATAAAACGACGAAATTTTTATTATTCGTTTTATTAATTGCGTCTTTTGAACGATTTCAACGATCTAAAATGCTTGAAAATGCTTATTTTTAGCAAAACAGCACGTTTTGAGCTTTTATTCTGCGTTTTAACGCGTAAAAACGCATAAAACGACGAAATTTTTATTATTCGTTTTTATTTTTATTGCGTCTTTTGAACGATTTCAACGATCTAAAATGCTTGAAAATGCTGTAAACAAAACAGCACGTTTTGAGCTTTAATCTGCGTTTTTAAAGCGTAAAACAGCTAAAAAAGACGAATTTTATTATTCGTTTTTTTTTAATATTGCTTCTATTTGAACGATTTCAACGATCTAAAATGCTTGAAAATGCTTATTTTAGCGAAACAGCACGTTTTGAGCTTTTTAAACTGCGTTTTAACGCGTAAAACAGCATAAAAACGACGAAATTTTTATTATTCGTTTTTTTTAATATTGCGTCTATTTGAACGATTTCAACGATCTAAAATGCTTGAAAATGCTTATTTTAGCAAAACAGCACGTTTGAGCTTTAATCTGCGTTTTTAAAGCGTAAAACAGCATAAAACGACGAATTTTTATTATTCGTTTTTATTAAAATTGCTTCTATTTGAATGATTTCAACGATCTATAAGGCTTGAAAATGCTTATTTTGAAAACAGCACGTTTTGAGCTTTAATCTGCGTTTTAACGCGTAAAACACATAAAACGACGAAATTTTTATTATTCGTTTTTATTAATATTGCTTCTATTTGAACGATTTCAACGATCTAAAATGCTTGAAAATGCTTATTTTAGCAAAACAGCACGTTTTTTAGCTTTTTAAACTGCGTTTTAACGCGTAAAACAGCATAAAAAAGACGAATTTTTATTATTCGTTTTTATTAATATTGCGTCTTTGAACGATTTCAACGATCTAAAATGCTTGAAAACTTATTTTAGCAAAACTGCACGTTTTGAGCTAATCTGCGTTTTAACGCGTAAAACAGCAAACGCAATTTTTAAATTTTTTTTTAAAAATTTCTTAAAATTTTTATTTTAGCAAAATGCACGTTTTGAGCTTTAATT
>NW_027047391.1:0-15162 GCF_025399875.1 Dalotia coriaria
CTGTGAACGATTTAGCAAAAAGAATTTTTTTTAATGTTATTTAACGTTAAATAACGAATTTTAATTAAAATGCATTTTTGTATAATGTTTAACGATCTAAAGCTTGAAAATGCATTAGAAAAAACAATTTTACTTTATCTGCGTTTTAAACGCGTAAAACAGCATAAAACGAAAATTTTTATTATTGTTTTATTAATATTGCATTTAGATTCAACGATCTAAAATGCTTGAAATGCTATTTTAGCAAAACAGCACGTTTGAGTTTAATCTGCTTTTAACGTAAACAGCATAAAACGACGAATTTTTATTATTCGTTTTTATAATATTGTCTTGAACGATTTCAAGCCTAAAATGCTTGAAAATGCTTATTTGACAAACAGCCGTTTTGAGCTTTAATCGCGTTTTAACGCGTAAAACAGCATTATAAATGATTTTTAATTTACGTTTTAAATTTAAATGCTTATTTGAAACATTTACTTAAAACAGCAGTTTATTTTGCGTAAAACAGCAAATTACAATTTTTATTTTCTTTTTATTAATAATCGCTATTTTATTTCACGTTAAATGTTAAAATTATTTTAGCAAAACAGTTTAGTTTAAATCTGTTTTGCAAAACAGAAAAAACAATTTTTATTATTCGTTTTTATTAATATTCGTCATGAAATAACGAAATTTTTATTAATGTTTATTTTTGCAATTTGAACGTTTTCAGCGATCTAAAATGCTTGAAAATGCTTATTTTAGAAAACAGTTTTTAGTTTATCTGCGTTTTACGCGAAACAGCATAAAACGTCAAATTTTTATTATTCGTTTTATTAATATTGCGTCTATTTGAACGATTTCAACGATCTAAAATGCTTGAAAATGCTTATTTTAGCAAAACAGCACGTTTTGAGCTTTATCTGCGTTTTAACGCGTAAAACAGCAAAAATGCAATTTTTATTATTCGTTTTTATTAATATTGCTCTATGAACGAATTTCAACGATCTAAAATGCTTGAAAATGCTTATTTTAGCAAAACAGCACGTTTTGAGCTTTATCTGCGTTTTAACCGTAAAACAGCATAAAACGACAAATTTTTATTATTCGTTTTTATTAATATTCGTCTATTTGAACGATTTAAGATCTAAAATGCTGAAAATGCTTATTTTAGCAAAACAGCACGTTTTGAGCTTTAATCTGCGTTTTAACGCGTAAAACAGCATAAAAGACAGAATTTTTTTATTCGTTTTATTAATATTGCGTCTATTTGAACGATTTCAACGATCTAAAATGCTTGAAAATGCTTATTTTAGAAAACAGCACGTTTTGAGTTTAATCGCGTTTTAACGCGTAAAACAGCATAAAACGACGAAATTTTTATTATTCGTTTTTATTAATATTGCGTCTATTTGAACGATTTCAACGTCTAAAATGCTTGAAAATGCTTATTTTAGCAAAACAGCGTTTTATAGCTTTAATCTGCGTTTTAACGCGTAAACAGCATAAAAGACGAATTTTTATTATTCGTTTTTATTAATATTGCGTCTATTTGAACGATTTCAACGATCTAAAATGCTTGAAAATGCTTATTTTAGCAAAACAGCACGTTTTGAGCTTTATTCTGCGTTTTAACGCGTAAAACAGCATAAAACGACGAAATTTTTATTATTCGTTTTTTATTAATATTTCATCTATTTAAACGATTTCAACGATCTAAAATGCTTGAAAATGCTTATTTTAGCAAAACAGCACGTTTTGAGCTTTAATCTGCGTTTTAACGCGTAAAACAGCATAAAAATGACGAATTTTTATTATTCGGTTTTATTAATATTGCTTCTATTTAAACGATTTCAACGATCTAAAATGCTTGAAAATGCTTATTTTAGCAAAACGGCACGTTTTGAGTTTAATCTGCGTTTTAACGCGTAAAACAGCATAAAAACGACGAAATTTTTATTATTCGTTTTTATTAATATTGCTTCTATTTGAACGATTTCAACGATCTAAAATGCTTGAAAATGCTTATTTTTAGCAAAACAGCACGTTTTGAGCTTTAATCTGCGTTTTAACGCGTAAAACAGCATAAAAATGACGAATTTTTAATTATTCTTTTTATTAATATTACTTCTATTTAAACGATTTCAACGATCTAAAATGCTTGAAAATGCATATTTTAGCAAAACAGCACGTTTTGAGTTTAATCTGCGTTTTAACGCGTAAAACAGCATAAAACGACGAAATTTTTTTATTCGTTTTTATTAATATTGCTTCTATTTGAACGATTTCAACGATCTAAAATGCTTGAAAATGCTTATTTTAGCAAAACAGCACGTTTTGAGCTTTATTCTGCGTTTTAACGCGTAAAACAGCATAAAACGACGAATTTTTAATTATTCTTTTTATTAATATTACTTCTATTTAAACGATTTCAACGATCTAAAATGCTTGAAAATGCATATTTTAGCAAAACAGCACGTTTTGAGCTTTAATCTGCGTTTTAACGCGTAAAACAGCATAAAACGACGAAATTTTTTTATTCGTTTTTATTAATATTGCTTCTATTTGAACGATTTCAACGATCTAAAATGCTTGAAATGCTTATTTTAGCAAAACAGCACGTTTTGAGCTTTATTCTGCGTTTTAACGCGTAAAACAGCATAAAAACGACGAAATTTTTATTATTCGTTTTTATTAATATTGCGTCTATTTAAACGATTTCAACGATCAAAATGCTTGAAAATGCTTATTTTAGCAAAACAGCACGTTTGAGCTTTAATCTGCGTTTAACGCGTAAACAGCATAAAATGACGAATTTTTATTATTCGTTTTATTAATATTGCTCTATTTAAACGATTTCAACGATCTAAAATGCTTGAAAATGCTTATTTTGCAAAACAGCACGTTTTGAGCTTTAATCTGCGTTTTAACGTAAAACAGCATAAAGGACGAAATTTTATTATTCGTTTTATTATATTGCTTCTATTTGAACGATTTCAACGATCTAAAATGCTTGAAAATGCTTATTTTAGCAAAACAGCACGTTTTGAGTTTAATCTGCGTTTTTAAAGCGTAAAAAAGCATAAAAAAAACGAATTTTTATTATTCTTTTTAATATTGCGTCTATTTGAACGTTTCAACGACTAAAATGTTGAAAATGCTTTTTTAAAACAAAACAGCACGTTTTATTTTTAAACTGCGTTTTAACGCAAAACAGCATAAAAACGACCAAATTTTTATTATTCGTTTTTTAAAAAAATTTTTTATTTGAAATTTCAACGATCTAAAAAAGCTTGAAAATGCTTTTTTTAGCAAAACAGCACGTTTTGAGTTTAACGGTTTTAACGCGTAAAAAAACATAAAAAAAACGAATTTTTTTTTATTCGTTTTTTTAATATTTCCCCCTTTTTAACGATTTCAACGATCTAAAATGCTTGAAAATGCTTTTTTAGCAAAACAGCACGTTTTGAGTTTTTAAACAGCGTTTTAACGCAAAAAAGCATCAACGAAATTTTATTATTCGTTTTTTTTAAAAATTGCGCTATTTGAACGATTTCAAGATCAAAATGCTTGAAAAATGCTTATTTTGAAAAAACACGTTTTGTTTTTAAACTGCTTTTTGGGGTCAGCATAAAACGACGAATTTTTTTTCGTTTTATTTTTGGTCTATTTGAACGATTTCAACGATCAAAATGCTTGAAAAAGCTTATTTTAGCAAAAAGCCGTTTTGAGTTTATTCTGCTTTTTTCGCGTAAAAAAGCTAAATAGACGAAATTTTTTTATTCGTTTTTATTAATATTGCGCTTTTTTTGAACGATGTCAACGATCTAAAATGTTGAAAAAAGTTATTTAGCAAAAAAAGCACGTTTTATTTTTTCTGCGTTTTAACGCGAAAAGCATAAAACGAAATTTTTATTATTCGTTTTTATTAATATTGCGTCTATTTTAACGATTTCAACGATCAAAATGTTGAAAATGCTTATTTTAGCAAAACAGCACGTTTTGAGTTTATTCTGCTTTTTGGGAAAAAAGCATAAAAAAAGACGAAATTTTTTTTATTCGTTTTTTTTAAATTGCGCTATTTAACATTTCAACGACTAAAAGCTTGAAAATGCTTATTTTAGCAAAACAGCACGTTTTGAGTTTTATTCTGGTTTTTAACCCAAAAAAAGCAAAAAAATACAAATTTTTTTTAATCTTTTTATTTAAAATTGTGTCTATTTGAAGATTTCAACGATCTAAAAAAGCTTGAAAATGTTATTTTAGCAAAACAGCACGTTTTGAGTTTAATCTGCGTTTTTCGCGTAAAACAGCATAAAACGACGAAATTTTTTTTATTCGTTTTTATTAATATTGCGTCTATTTGAACAAACGATCTAAAATGCTTTAAAAGTTATTTTAGCAAAACAGCACGTTTTGAGTTTTTTAAACTGCGTTTTAACGCGTAAAAAAGCATAAAAACGACGAATTTTTATTATTCGTTTTTATTAATATTGCTTCTATTTGAACGATTTCGACGATCTAAAAAGCTTGAAAAAGTTATTTTAGCAAAACAGCACGTTTTTAGTTTTTAAACTGCGTTTTAACGCGTAAAACAATAAAACCATGAAATTTTTTTTTTATTCGTTTTTATTTAAAACGTCTATTTGAAACGATTTCAACGATCAAAATGCAAAATGCTTATTTTTGCCAAAAAAAGCACGTTTTTAGCTTTATTCTGCGTTTTAACGCGTAAAAAGCATAAAAAAGACGAAATTTTTTTTATTCGTTTTTATTTTTTTTTGCGTTTATTTGAAGATTTAACGATCAAAACGGTTTTTTCCGCTTTTTTGGTTTTTAACGCGTTTTTAACGGAAAACAGCATAAAAAAACGAAATTTTTTTTTTTTTCGTTTTTATTAATATTTCTATTTGAACGATTTAAAGATCAAAAAAGCGAAAATGCTTATTTTGAAAAAAAGCCCCCTTTTAGCTTTACCCCCGTTTAACGCGTAAAAAAAACAAAAAACAAAAATTTTTTATTCGTTTTTTTTTTTTATTGCGTCTATTTAACGATTTCAACGATCTAAAAAGCTTGAAAATGCTTATTTTAGCCGCCGATTTTTTTTTTAATCTGCGTTTTTAAAGCGTAAAACAGCATAAAAAAGACGAATTTTTTTTTATTCGTTTTTATTAATATTGTTCTATTTTTAACGATTTCAACGATCTAAAATGCTTTAAAATGCTTATTTTAGCAAAACAGCAGTTTGAGTTTTAACTGCGTTTTAACCCTAAAACAGCAAAAAACAAATTTTTTTTTATTCGTTTTTTTTAATTTGCTTCTATTTGAACGATTTCAACGATCTAAAAGGGAAAATGCTTATTTTAAAAAAGCCGTTTTGAGTTTGTCTGCGTTTTTCGGAAACCAAAACGACAATTTTTTTTTTGTTTTATTAAATTGCGTCTATTTGAACGATTTCAACGATCAAAAAAAGCTTGAAAAAAGCTTATTTTTGCAAAAAAGCACGTTTTGAGCTTTTAAACAGCGTTTTAACGCGTAAAAAAGTAAAAGCGAAATTTTTTTTATTCGTTTTTTTTAAAAATTGCGCATTTTAAAGATTTCAACGATCAAAATGCTTTAAAAAGCTTTTTTTAGCAAAACAGCACGTTTTTAACTTTAATCTGCGTTTTAACGCGTAAAACAGCAAAAAAAGACGAAATTTTATTATTCTTTTTTTTTTAATATTGCGTCATTTTAACGATTTCCCCAAAGATCTTGCTTAAAATGCTTATTTTTGCAAAAAACGAGTTTTGAGTTTATTCTGCGTTTTGCGTAAAAAAAGCATAAAACGACGAAATTTTTATTATTCGTTTTTATTAATATTGTTCTATTTGAACGTTTTGACGATCTAAAATGCTTGAAAAAGCTTTTTTTGCAAAACAGCACGTTTTGAGTTTAATCTGCGTTTTTAAAGCAAAACACAAAAAAAAGATAAATTTTTTTTATTCGTTTTTATTAATTTGCGTCTATTTGAACGATTTCAACGACAAAAACCGGTTATTTTAAAAAAAGCACGGAGCTTTTTTTCTGGGTTTTTAACGGGGTAAAAAACATAAAAAAGGCGAAATTTTTATTATTCGTTTTTTTTTTTTGGGCTATTTGAACGATTTCAACGATCAAAATGCTTTAAAAAGCTTTTTAGCAAAAAAAAGCACGTTTTGGGGTTTTAACTGCGTTTTTTCCCCGTAAAAAAAAAAAAACGCGAAATTTTTTTTATTCGTTTTTTTTAATATTGCGTCTTTTTTCGATTTAATGATCTAAAAAGCTTTTAAATGCTTTTTTTCTACAGCCGTTTTGAGCTTTTTTTCTGCGTTTTTAAAGCGTAAAACGCCGGCGTTTATTATTTTTTTTATTTTTTTTGCGTCTTTTGAACATTTTAACGATCAAAAAGCTTGAAAATGCTTTTTTTGACAAAACGCACGTTTTGAGCTTTATTCTGCGTTTTAAGCGTAAAACAGCAAAAACGACGAAATTTTTTTTATTCGTTTTTTTAAATTGCGCATTTGAACGTTTTAACGATCTTGCTTGAAAATTTATTTAAAAAAACCCTTTTTTAGTTTTTTAAACGCGTTTTAACGCGTAAAACAGCGTAAAAAAAGACGTTTTTATTATTCGTTTTTTTTAATATTGCTTCATTTGAACGATTTCAACGATTAAAAATGCTGAAAAGCTTTTCCAAAAAAGACGTTTTTGGAACCGTTTTTTAAAGGAAAACAGCAAAAAACCAATTTTTTTATTATTCCGTTTTTTTTTTATATTGCTTCTATTTTTAACGATTTCCGGTAAAATGCTTGAAAATGCTTTTTTTAGCAAAACAGCACGTTTTAGCTTTAATTTCGTTTTTAAAGCGTAAAACAGCAAAAAAGACGAAATTTTTTTTATTCGTTTTTTTTTATTGCTTCATTTGAACGATTTCAACGATCTAAAATGTTGAAAATGTTATTTTAGCAAAAAAGCACGTTTTGGTTTAATCTGCGTTTTAACGCGTAAACAGCATAAAAAAAGGGAATTTTTTTATTCGTTTTTATTAATATTTCTATTTGAACGATTTCAACGATCTAAAATGGAAAATGCTTATTTTAGCAAAAAAGCACGTTTTGAGCTTTAATCTGCGTTTTAACGCAAAAAAGCATAAAAACGACGAATTTTTTTTTATTCGTTTTTATTAATATTGCTTCTATTTGAACGATTTCAACGATCTAAAATGTTGAAAATCTTATTTTAGCAAAAAAGCCGTTTTGAGTTTTAATCTGCGTTTTAACGCGTAAAACAGCATAAAACGACGAAATTTTTTTTTATTCGTTTTTTTTTAATATTGCTTCATTTGAACGATTTCAACGATCTAAATGGAAAATGTTATTTTAAAAAAACAGCACGTTTTTAGCTTTAATCTGCGTTTTAAGGTAAACAGCATAAAAAAACGAAAATTTTTTTTATTCGTTTTATTAATATTGCGTCTATTTAACGATTTTAACGTCTAAAAATGCTTTAAAATGTTTTTTTTAGCAAAACAGCACGTTTTGAGTTTAATCAGCGTTTTTAAAGCGTAAACACATAAAAACGACGAAATTTTAATTATTCGTTTTTATTTATTGGCCCCATTTGAACGAAAAAGACTAAAATGCTTGAAAATCTTATTTTGCCCCAAAGTTTTTCAAACGCGTTTTAACGCGTAAAAAAAGCATAAAAACGACGTTTTTTATTCGTTTTTTTTAAAATTTTTTCTTTTAACGATTTCAACGATCTAAAATGCTTGAAAATGCTTATTTTAGCAAAACAGACGTTTTTAGTTTAATCTCGTTTTAACGCGTAAAAAGCATAAAACGACGAAATTTTTTTTATTCGTTTTTTTAATATTGCTCTTTTGAACGATTTCAAAGATCTAAAATGCTTGAAAATGTTTATTTTAGCAAAACAGCACGTTTTTAGCTTTAATCTGCGTTTTAACGCGTAAAACAACATAAAACGACGAATTTTTATTATTCGTTTTTATTAATGTGCGTCTATTTGAACGATTTCAACGATCTAAAATGCTTGAAAATGCTTATTTTAGCAAAACAGCACGTTTTGAGCTTTAATCAGCGTTTTAACGCGTAAAACAGCATAAAAACAACGAAATTTTTATTATTCGTATATTATTAATATTGCGTCTATTTGAACGATTTCAACGATCTAAAATGCTTGAAAATGCTTATTTTAGCAAAACAGCACGTTTTTAGCTTTAATCTGCGTTTTGAGCGCCTAAAACAACATAAAAACGACGAATTTTATTATTCGTTTTTATTAATATTGCGTCTATTTGAACGATTTCAACGATCTAAAATGCTTGAAAATGCTTATTTTAGCAAAACAGCACGTTTTGAGCTTTATTCTGCGTTTTAACGCGTAAAACAGCATAAAAGACTAAATTTTTATTATTCGTTTTTATTTTTATTGCGTCTATTTGAACGATTTCAGCGATCTAAAAATGCTTGAAATGCTTATTTTAGCAAACAGCACGTTTTGAGCTTTAATCTGCGTTTTAACGCGTAAAACAACATAAAACGACGAAATTTTTATTATTCGTTTTTATTAATATGCGTCATTTGAACGATTTCAACGATCTAAAATGCTTTTAAAATGCTTATTTTAGCAAAACAGCACGTTTTGAGCTTTATTCTGCGTTTTAACGCGTAAAACAGCATAAAAAAGACGAAATTTTTATTATTCGTTTTTTATTTTTATTGCGTATTTGAACGATTTCAACGATCTAAAATGCTTGAAAATGCTTATTTTAGCAAAACAGCACGTTTTGAGTTTTAATCTGCGTTTTAACGCGTAAAACAGCATAAAAACGACGAATTTTTTATTATTCGTTTTTATTAATATTGCTTCTATTTGAACGGTTTCAACGATCTAAAATGCTTGAAAATGCTTATTTTAGCAAAACAGCACGTTTTGAGTTTTTTAACTGCGTTTTAACGCGTAAAACAGCATAAAACGACGAATTTTTATTATTCGTTTTTATTAATATTGCTTCTATTTGAACGATTTCAACGATCTAAAATGCTTGAAAATGCTTATTTTAGCAAAACAGCACGTTTTGAGCCTTAATCTGCGTTTTGACGCGAAAACAGCATAAAAACGACGAAATTTTTATTATTCGTTTTATTAATATTGCGTCTATTTGAACGATTTCAACGATCTAAAATGCTTGAAAATGCTTATTTTAGCAAAACAGCAAGTTTTGAGCTTTAATCTGCGTTTTAACGCGTAAAACAGCATAAAAACGACGAAATTTTTATTATTCGTTTTTATTAATATTGCGTCTATTTGAACGATTTCACGATCTAAAAATTGCTTGAAAATGTTTATTTTAGCAAAACAGCTCGTTTTGAGCTTTATTCTGCGTTTTAACGCGTAAAACACATAAAACGACGAATTTTTATTATTCGTTTTTATTAATATTGCTTCTATTTGAACGATTTCAACGATCTAAAATGCTTGAAAATGCTTATTTTAGCAAAACAGCACGTTTTGAGCTTTAATCTGCGTTTAACGCGTAAAACAGCATAAAACGACGATTATTATTCGTTTTTATTAATATTGCGTCTATTTGAACGATTTCAACGATCTAAATTGCTTGAAAATGCTTATTTTAGCAAAACAGCACGTTTTGAGCCTTAATCTGCGTTTCGACGCGTAAAACAGCATAAAACGACGAAATTTTTATTATTCGTTTTTATTAATATTGCGTCTATTTGAACAGATTCAACGATCTAAAATGCTTGAAAATGCTTATTTTAGCAAAACAGCACGTTTGAGCTTTAATGTGCGTTTTAACGCGTAAAACAGCATAAAAAAGACGAATTTTTTATTATTCGTTTTTATCAATATTGCTTCTATTTGAACGATTTCTACGATTTAAAATGCTTGAAAATGCTTATTTTAGAAAAACAGCACGTTTTTAGCTTTAATCTGCGTTTTAACGCGTAAAACGCATAAAACGACGAAATTTTTATTATTCGTTTTTTATTTTCTATTTGAACGATTTCAACGATCTAAAATGCTTGAAAATGCTTATTTTAGCAAAACAGCACGTTTTGAGCTTTTAATCTGCGTTTTAACGCGTAAAACAGCATAAAAACGACGAATTTTTTTATTCGTTTTTTATTAATATTGCGTCTATTTGAACGATTTCAACGATCTAAAATGCTTGAAAATGCTTATTTTAGCAAAACAGCACGTTTTGAGCTTTAATCTGCGTTTTAACGCGTAAAACAGCATAAAACGACCAAATTTTTATTATTCGTTTTTATTAATATTGCTTCTATTTGAACGATTTCAACGATCTAAAATGCTTGAAAATGCTTATTTTAGCAAAACAGCACGTTTTGAGCTTTAATCTGCGTTTTAACGCGTAAAACAGCATAAAACGACGAATTTTTATTATTCGTTTTTATTAATATTGCGTCTATTTGAACGATTTCAACGATCTAAAATGCTTGAAAATGCTTATTTTAGCAAAACAGCACGTTTTGAGCTTTAATCTGCGTTTTAACGCGTAAAACAGCATAAAACGACCAAATTTTTATTATTCGTTTTTATTAATATTGCTTCTATTTGAACGATTTCAACGATCTAAAATGCTGGAAAATGCTTATTTTAGCAAAACAGCACGTTTTGAGCTTTAATCTGCGTTTTAACGCGTAAAACAGCATAAAACGACCAAATTTTATTATTCGTTTTTATTAATATTGCTTCTATTTGAACGATTTCAACGATCTAAAATGCTTGAAAATGCTTATTTTAGCAAAACAGCACGTTTTGAGCTTTTAATCTGCGTTTTAACGCGTAAAACAGCAAAAAGACGAATTTTTATTAATTTGTTTTATTAATATTGCTTCTATTTAAACGATTTCAACGATCTAAAATGCTGAAAATGCTTTTTTAGCAAAACAGCACGTTTTGACTTTTATTGCGTTTTAACGCGTAAACGCGTAAAACACGAATTTTAATATTCGTTTTTATTAATATTGCTTTTTTGAACGATTTCAACGATCTAAAATGCTTGAAAAATGCTTATTTAGCAAAACAGTTTTTGAGCTTTATTCTACGTTTTAACGCGTAAAACAGCATAAAAAGAGAAATTTTTATTATTCGTTTTTTTAATATTGCTCTATTTAACGATTTCAACGATCTAAAATGCTTGAAAATGCTTATTTTGAAAACAGCCGTTTTGTTTAATCTGACGTTTTAACGCGTAAAACAGCATAAAAAGACGAATTTTTATTATTCATTTTTTAATATTGTTTATTTAAACGATTATCTATTAAAATTTTTAAAATTTAAATTTTTTAAAAAACAGCTATTTTGAGCTTTAATCTGCGTTTTAACGTAAACAGATAAAAACGAAATTTATATTCGTTTTTATTAATTCGTTTATTTAACGTATTTAAAGATCTCAAATGCTTGAAAATGCTTATTTTAGCAAAACAGCACGTTTTTTAATCTGCGTTTTAACGCGTAAAACAGCATAAAAAGACGAAATTTTTTTATTCGTTTTTATTTATTGTCTATTTGAACGATGTCAACGATCTAAAATGCGTTTAAATAGCTTATTTTAAAAACAGATTTTATTTTATTCTTTTAAACGCGTAAAACAGCATAAAAAACGAAAATTTTATTAATCTTTTTTATTTTTATTGCGTCTATTTAACATTCAACGTTAAAATGCGTGAAAATGCTTATTTTGCAAAACAGCACTTTTTTTTATTATTCTCGTTTTAACCGTAAAAAGCAAAAATACGATTTTTATTATTCGTTTTTTTAATTTGCGTCTTAAAGCGAAAATGATTTAAAAAACTTAATTGCTTTTTTTAGCAAAAACGATTTGAACTAATCTAAGTTTAATCGCTAAATTACATAAAATGACTTTTTATTATTCTTTTTAATTAAAATGCTTTATTTAAACGTTTATATCTAAAATGTTTTAATGCTTATTTTAGCAAAACAGACGTTTTGAGCTTTAAAATGCGTTTTAAGCTTAAACGTTTTTAAAACTTTAATTATTCGTTTTAATATATAATGCTTAATTTGATTTTAAACGACTTTAATGCTTAAAATGCTTTTTACGCAAAAAGCTTGAGATTTTTTTTGCGTTTTAAGCGTAAACAGCATAATACAACGAAATTTTTATATAATTTTATATATTGCTTATTTAACGATTTAAACGTTAAAATGCTTGAAAATGCTTATTTAGCAAAACAGCACTTTTGAGAAACGCAATTTTACTTAAACGTTTTAAATAGAATTTTTATTTTATTTTTAATATTTCTATTTAAACGATTTAACATTTTAAAAATGCTTGAAAATGCTTTGTTTAAGCTAAACAGTTGACTTAATTGTTTTAACGCGTAAACAGCATAAATGACGAAATTTTTTCTATTCGTTTTTTAAATGCTCTATTTGAACGATTTCAACGATCTAAAATGCTTGAAAATGCTTATTTTAGCTAAAACAGCAGTTTTGAGCTTTAATCTGCGTTTTAACGCGAAACTTAAAAATCGATATTTTTTTCATTTTTTTATTAATATTGCGTCTATTTAAAACGATTTCAACGATCTAAAATTTGAAAATGCTTATTTTAACAAAACAGCAGTTTTGAGCTTTTATTCTGCGTTTTAACGCGTAAACACATAAAAACGACGAAATTTTATTATTCGTTTTTATTTTTATTGCGTCTATTTAACGATTTCAACGATCTAAAATGCTTGAAAATGCTTATTTTAGCAAAACAGCACGTTTTGAGTTATAATCTGTTTTAAGCGTAAAACAGCATAAAACGATTTTTTTTATTATATTTTATTTATTAGCTTAAATTTGCCGATTTCAACGATTCTAAAATGCTTGGGAAAAAGCTTATTTTAGCAAACCAGCACGTTTTAGCTTAATTCGTTTTTAACTGTAAACGCATTTCAAAACGATCGAAATTTAATATTATTGTTTTATTAATATTGCGTCTATTTGAAATCAGCGATCTAAAATGCTTGAAACTGCTTATTTTAGCAAAAAGCACGTTTTTATTTATTTGCAGCTTTTAACGCGTAAAACGATAAAACATGTTAATATTTCGTTTTTATTAAACATGCGTCTATTTGAACGTTTCAACGATCTAAAAGCTTGAAAATGCTTATTTTCAAAACAGCACGTTTTAGTTTAATCGCGTTTTAACGCTAAAACAGCATAAAAGGACGATTTTAATATTCTTTTTTATTAATATTCTTTATTTAAACGATTTCAACGATCTAAAATGCTTGAAAATGCTTATTTTAGAAAACAGCAGTTTTGAGCTTAATCGCGTTTTAACGCGTTAAAACAGCATAAAACGAAAAACTTTTACTTATTTTTTATTAATATTGCTTCTATTTGAACGATTTCAACGATCTAAAATGCTTGAAAACATTTTAGCAAAACAGCACGTTATGAGCTTTAATCTGCGTTTTAACGCGTAAAACTGCATAAAACGACAATTTTTATTATTCGTTTTTTTATAAGTTAGCGTCTATTTGAACATTTCAACGATCTAAAATGCTTGAAAATGCTTTTTAACGCAAAACAGCACGTTTGAGCTTTAATCAGCGTTTTAACGTAAAACACATAAAACGACGAAATTTTTGATATTCGTTTTATTAATATTGCGTCTATTTGAACGATTTCCAACGATCTAAAATGCTTGAAAATGCTTATTTTAGCAAAACAGCACGTTTTGAGCTTTTATTCTGCGTTTTAACGCGTAAAACAGCATATAAACGACGAAATTTTATTATTCGTTTTATTTTTATTGCGTCTATTTGAACGATTTCAACGATCTAAAATGCTTGAAAATGCTTATTTTAGCAAAACAGCACGTTTTGAGCTTTAATCTGCGTTTAAACGCGTAAAACAGCATAAAACGTCAAATTTTATTATTCGTTTTTATTAATATTGCTTCTATTTGAACGATTTCAACGATCTAAAATGCTTGAAAATGCTTATTTTAGCAAAACAGCACGTTTTGAGCTTTAATCTGCGTTTTAACGCGTAAAACAGCATAAAACGACGATTTTTTTATTATTCGTTTTTTTAATTTGCCTCTATTTGAACGATTTCAACGACCTAAAATGCTTGAAAATGCTTATTTTAGCAAAACAGCACGTTTTGAGCTTTAATCTACGTTTTAACGCGTAAACAGCATAAAAAAGCGAAATTTTTATTATTCGTTTTTATTAATATTGCTTCTATTTGAACGATTTCAACGATCTAAAATGCTTGAAAATGCTTATTTTAGCAAAACAGCACGTTTTGAGCTTTAATCTGCGTTTTAACGAAAACAGCATAAAAATGACGAATTTTTAATTATTCTTTTTATTAATATTCTTCTATTTAAACGATTTCAACGATCTAAAATGCTTGAAAATGCTTATTTTAGCAAAACAGCACGTTTTGAGCTTTAATCTGCGTTTTAACGCGTAAAACAGCATAAAAACGACGAAATTTTATTATTCGTTTTTATTAATATTGCTCTATTTGAACGATTTCAACGATCTAAAATGCTTGAAAATGCTTATTTTAGCAAAACAGCACGTTTTGAGCTTTACTGCGTTTTAACGCGTAAAACAGCATAAAACGACGAATTTTTATTATTCGTTTTATTAATATTGCGCTATTTGAACGATTTCAACGATCTAAAATGCTTGAAAATGCTTATTTTAGCAAAACAGCAGTTTTGAGCTTTAATCGCGTTTAACGCGTAAAACAGCATAAAACGACGAAATTTTATTATTCGTTTTTATTAATGTTGCATCTATTTGAACGATTTCAACGATCTAAAATGCTTGAAATGTTATTTAGCAAAACACACGTTTGAGCATCGCGTTTTAACGCGTAAAACAGCATAAAACGACGAAATTTTTATTATTGTTTTTATTTTATTGCTCTATTTGAACGATTTCAACGATCTAAATGCTTGAAAATGCTTATTTTAGCAAAACAGCACGGTTTATCTGGATTTTTTAAAACAGCATAAAACGACAATTTTGTTATTTATTATATGCTTCTATTTGACGATTTCAACGATCTAAATATGCTTGAAATGTTATTTTAGCAAGACAGCTATCGTTTAGC
>NW_027047392.1:0-15162 GCF_025399875.1 Dalotia coriaria
TTTTAAAAAAAAAATAAAAAAATTTTTTATTATTTTTTTTTATTTTATTTTCCATTTAACTTTAAAAGTTAAAATTTAAAAATTTTGGGGAAAAAAAACGTTTTAGCTTTTAACCTTTAACGAAAAATAAAACGGGAAATTTTTTTTTTTTTTTAAATTTCCATTTAAGTTTAACATTTAAAAACTTGAAATCTATTTTAGCAAAAACGACGGAATTTTTAATTGCGTTTTATTAAATTTTTTATTGAAGTTTTATCGATTAAAATGCTTAAAATCTATTTTAACAAAACAACGTCTGAGCTTTAATCTGTTTTAGCAAACAACATCAATGAAATTTTTTTTTATTCGTTTTATCATATGCTCTATTTGAACGTTTCAACGATTAAAATGCTTGAAAATGCTTATTTTAGCAAAACAGCCGTTTTAGAGCTTTAATTGCTTTTAACGCGTAAAACACAAAACGTTTAAGCTTATTACGTTTTTTATTATTTATTATCTATTTAACGATTTCAACGATCTAAAATGCTTGAAAATCTTATTTTAGCAAAACAGCACGTTTTGAGCTTTAATCTGCGTTTTAACGCGTAAAACAGCATAAAAACGACGAATTTTTATTATTCGTTTTTTTATATTGCTCTATTTGAACGTTTAACGATCTAAAATGCTTGAAAATGTTTTTGCAAAACAGCACGTTTTGAGCTTTAATCTGCGTTTTAACGCGTAAAACAGCATAAAACGACGAATTTTATTATTTCGGTTTTTTATTAATATTGCTTTATTTGAACGATTTCAACAGTAAATTGCTGAAAATACTTATTTTAGCAAAACAGCACGTTTTGAGCTTTAATCTGCGTTTGCTGCAGTAAACAACTTATAAAACATTAAATTTTTTATTATTGGTTTTATTAATAATGCGTCAATTTGAACAGTTTCCAACGATCTAAAATGGCGAAAATGTTTATTTGTAGCAAAACAGCACGTTTTGAGCTTTAATCTGCGTTTAACGCGTAAAGAACAGCGTAAAACGACGAATTTTTATTATTCGTTTTTATTCATCGCTTTTATTTGAACGTTTTAGTCTAAAATGCTTGAAAATGTTTGTTTTGTAAAACAGCACGTTTGAGCTTTAATCCCGCGTTTAACGCGTGGTAACATAAAACGACGAATTTTTATTATTAGTTTTATTGTCTGCTTCTATTTGAGACGGTTTTAGATACAAAATGCTTGGTAACTTATTTTGGCGAAACAGCACGTTTTGAGCTTTAATCTGCGTTTTAACGCGCGAGCAGCATGCGAAAACGACGGGTACGGTTATTCGTTTTTGTAGTATTTCGCTTCTATTTGAACGATTTCAACGATCTAAAATGCTTGAAAATGATTATTTAGCGAAATAGCGCGATTTTGAACTTTGTCGTTTCGCGTAAAAACAAACATAAAACGACGAAGTTTATTATTCGTTTTCAATATTGCGTTATTTGAACGATTTCAACGTCAAAGAGTGCTTGAAAATACTTGCTTTTAGCAGAACACGTACGTTTTGAGCTTTAATCTGCGTTTTAACAAAATGAAACGGCATAAAACGACAGATTTTTATTATTCAGGTTTTAATTAAATAGCCGTCGGCTGGGCGAATTTCAACGATCTAAAGTTAGCCCAGAGGAAATGCTTATTTTAGCAAAACAGCACATTTTGAGCTTTAATCAGCCGTTTTAACGGTAAGGCAAACCTATAAAATGCAGTACAATTTATTTGGTTTTTATTAATGTGCGTCTATTTGAACCGTTTAAACGATCTAAAATCAAAAAGCAAAGTAACGTACCCCAGCAAGAACAAAGCGTTTGAGCTTTAATCTGCGTTTAGCGCGCTTTTGATAAAACAGCATAAACGACAGATTTTTTATTATTCGTTTTTTTGGTATTGTTGTATATTTGGAACGATTTCAAAGCGATCTAAAATTATACAGTAGCTGTTTAGCAAAACAGCACGTTTGAGCTTTTATTCTAACGTTTTAAGCGCTAAAGCGTATAAAACGACAGAAATTTTTATTATTATTCGTTTTCTATTAATATTTGCGTCATTTGGTTGATTTTCCAGCGATCTAAAATGCGCAGAAAATGCTTATTTTTGCCGCTGTAGCAAAACAATACGTTTTGAGCTTTTAATCTGCGTTTTAACGCGTAAACAACATAAAATGACGAATTTTTTTGACGCCGTTTTTGTTAATGGCGCTTCTATTTAAACGATTTCAACGATCAAATGCTTGAAATGAACATTTTAGCAAAACAGCACGTTTTGAGTTTTAATCTGCGTTTTAACGCGTAAAACAGCATAAAACGACGAATTTTTTATTGTTCGTTTTTATTAATATTGCTTCTATTTGAACGATTTCAACAATCTAAAAATGCTTGAAAATGCTTATTTTAGCAAAACAGCGTTTTGAACTTTAATCGCCAGATTTTAACGCGTAAGATGTACCAAAACGACGAATTTTCATTATTCGTTTTTGTTAAGCCATTGGGTACCATTTGAACGATTTCAACGATCTAAAATGCTTGAAAATGTTTATTTTGCAGCGACTCAGCACGTTTGAGGCTTTAATCTGCGTTTGGCGTAAAACAGCATAAAACGACGAATTTTTATTATTCGTTTTTATTAATATTTATTGCGAACTGATTTTCCAACGATCTAAAATGGCGAAAATGCTTATTTTAGCGAAGCAGCGTTTTGAGGCTTTAATCTGCGTTTGCGTAAAACGGCATAAAACGACGAATTTTATTATTCGGTTTTTCATTAATATTAACTTCTATTTGAACGTTTTCAGCGTCAAATGCTTGAAAATGATTGTTTAACCAAAACCGTACGTTTTTGAGCTTTAATCTGCGTTTTAACGTAAGCAGAAACGACGAAGTTTTGTTAATTTGGTTTGCACTATTAACATTGCGTCTGTTGAACGTTTCAGCGTCCAAATGCTTGAAAATGAGTATTTTAGCAAAACAGCGCGTTTTTTGAGCTTTAATCACTGCGTTTTAACGCGTAAAGGCGGCGTAAAACGACGGTGCTTTTATTATTCGTTTTTTCGTTAATATTGCTTCTGTTGAACGATTTCAACGATCTAAAATGCTTGAAAATTATTTTCGCAAAACAGCACGTTTGAGCTTTATTCTGCTGCGTTTTAACGCGTAAAACCAAAAAAACGGTTTTTTTTTTTTCGTTTTTTTTTTTCTTTTAAGTTTCCCAAAGATAAAAATTTTAAAAATTTTTTTAAAAAAGGGAGTTTTTGTTTTGGTTTTAAAAAACACATAAAACGCAAAATTTTTTTTTTTTTTTTTAATTCGTCTTTTGGGATTTCAACGATCTTGCGAAAATTTTTTTTTAAAAAAAGGGGTTTGGCTTTAATCTGCGTTTTTCGCGTAAAAACAGCATAAAAAAGACGAATTTTAAATTTTTCGTTTTTTTTTAATATTGCGTCTATTTGAACGGGTTTCAACGATCTAAAATGCTTGAAAATGCTTATTTTAGCAAAACAGCACGTTTTTTAGCTTTTTAAATTTACCCTTTTAACGCGTAAAACAGCATAAAAACGACGAAATTTTTATTATTCGTTTTTATTAATATTGCGTCTTTTGAACGATTTCAACGATCTAAATTGCGAAAATGCTTATTTTAGCAAAACAGCACGTTTTGAGTTTTAATCTGCGTTTTAAGCGTAAAACAGCATAAAACGACGAAATTTTTATTATTCGTTTTCTATTAATATTGCGTCTATTTGAACGATTTCACATTAAATGCTTGAAAGTGCTTATTTTAGCAAACAGACGTTTTGAGAATCTGCGTTTTAACGCGTAAAAGCAGCATAAAATGACGATTTTTTATTATTCGTTTTTATTAATATTGCTTCTATTTAAACGATTTCAACGATCTAAAATGCTTGAAAATGATTTTAGCAAAACAGCACGTTTTGAAATTTAAAACTGCGTTTTTTAAAGCGTAAAACAGCATAAAACGACGAATTTTTTTTACTTTTTTATTGTTTCTTTATTTGAACGATTTCAACAATCTAAAATGCTTGAAAATGCTTATTTTAGCAAAAACAGCACGTTTTGAGCTTTAATCTGCGTTTTAACGCGTAAGACAGCATAAAACGACAAATTTTTATTATTCGTTTTTAAATATTGGGTCTATTTGAACGATTTCAACGATCTAAAATGCTTGAAAATGTTTATTTTAAGCAAACAGCACGTTTTGAGCTTTTAATCGCGTTTAACGCTAAAACAGCATAAAAACGAATTTTTTTATTCGTTTTTATTAATTTACTTCTATTTGAACGATTTCAACGATCTAAATGCTTGAAAACCTTATTTTAGCAAAACAGCACGTTTTGAGCTTTAATCGCGTTTTAACCCTAAAAAAGCATAAAACGACGAATTTTATTATTCGTTTTATAATATTGCTTCTATTTGACATTTCAACGATCTAAAATGCTTGAAAATGATTATTTTAGCAAAACACGTTTTTAGCTTTAATCTGCGTTTTAACGCGTAAAACAAACATAAAACGACGAAATTTTATTATTCGTTTTATTAACACGTCTATTTGAACGATTTCAACGATCTAAAATGCTTGAAAATGGTATTTTAGCAAACAAGTTTTGACTTTAATCTGCGTTTTTAACGCGTAAACAGCATAAAACGACGAATTTTTTATTATTCGTTTTTATTATTTCTTCTATTTGAACGATTTCAACGATCTAAAATGCGAAAATCTTATTTTAGCAAAACAGCACGTTTTGAGCTTTTAATCTGCTTTAACGCGTAAAACGGCATAAAATGACGAAATTTTAAATTTTTCGTTTTTATTAATTTGCTTCTATTTGAACGTTTCAACAATCTAAAATGCTTAAAATCTTATTTTACAAAACAGCCCTTTGAGTTTTAATCCGTTAACGCGTAAGACAGCATAAAACGACGAAATTTTTTTTTATTCGTTTTTAAATATGGTTATTTGAACGTTTCAACATGATCTAAAATGCTTGAAAATAGTATTTTAGCAAAACAGCATTTTGAGCTTTAATCTGCGTTTTAACGCGTAAAACAGCATAATAAACGAATTTTTTATTATTCGTTTTATTAATAAATTGCTTCTATTTGAACGATTTCACGATCTAAAATGCTGAAAATGCTTTTTTAGCAAAACAGCACGTTTTGAGCTTTAATCTGCGTTTTAACGCGTAAAACGCATAAAAACGACGAATTTTTATTATTCGTTTTTATTAATATTGCTTCTATTTGAACGATTTCAACGATCTAAAATGCTTGAAATGATTATTTTAGCAAAACAGCACGTTTTAAACTTTAATCTGCGTTTTAACGCGTAAAACAGCATAAAACGACGAAGTTTTTATTATTTGTTTTATTAACATTGCGTCTATTTGAACGATTCGGGTCAAAATGCTTGAAAATGAGTATTTTAAAAAACAGCACGTTTGAGCTTTAATTGCGTTTTAACGCGTAAACACATAAAAAACGCGATTTTATTATTCGTTTTTATTAATATTGCTTCTATTTGAACATTTCAACGATCTAAATGCTTGAAATGCTTATTTTAGCAAAACAGCGTTTGATTTTAATATGCGTTTTAACGCGTAAAGGCATAAAATGACGAATTTTTTTTATTCGTTTTTTATTAATATTCTTCTATTCAAATAGATTTCAACGACTAAAATGCTTGAATATGCTTATTTTAGCAAAACAGCACGTTTTTGAGCTTTAATCTGCGTTTTTAACGCGTAAAAGAAGCATAAAACGACGAAATTTTATATTCGTTTTTATTAATAGCTTTTTTGAACGATTTAACGATCTAAAATGCTGAAAATGTTAAATTTTTGCAAAACAGCACGTTTTGAGCTTTTATTCTGCGTTTTAACGCGAAAAACCATAAAACGAAAATTTTTATTCGTTTTTTATTAATATTGCGCTATTTGAACGTTCAACGATCTAAAGAGAAAATGCTTATTTTTAGCAAAACAGCACGTTTTGAGCTTTAATCTGCGTTTAACGCGTAAAAAACATAAAAAAGACGATTTTTTATTATTCGTTTTTATTAATATTGCGTCTATTGAACGGTTCAGATTTTAAAATGTTGAAATGCTTTTTTTTAGCAAAACAGCACGTTTTTAGCTTTTTCTGCGTTTTAACGATAAACAGCATAAAAACGAAAAATTTTTTTTTTTCGTTTTTTTTTTTTTGCCCTCTATTTGAACGTTTTAACGATCTAAAATGCTTGAAAATGCTTATTTTAGCAAAACAGCCGTTTTGAGTTTAATCTGGTTTTTCGCGTAAAACACATAAAAAAGCGAATTTTATTATTCCTTTTTTTTAATATTGCGTCTATTTGAACGATTTCAACGATCTAAAATGCTGAAAATGCTTTTAGCAAAACAGCACGTTTTGAGCTTTTAATCTGCGTTTTAACGCGTAAAACAGCATAAAACGACGAATTTTTATTATTCGTTTTTTATTAATATTGCGTCATTTGAACGATTTCAACGATCTAAAATGCTTGAAAATGCTTATTTTAGCAGAACAGCACGTTTTGAGCTTTAATCTGCGTTTTAACCCTAAAACAGCATAAAACGACAAATTTTTTTTTATTCGTTTTTTATTAATATTGCTTTATTTGAACGATTTCAACGATCAAAATGCTTGAAAATGCTTATTTAGTAAAACAGCCGTTTTGAGCTTTTTCTGCGTTTTACGCGTAAAACAGCATAAAACGACAAATTTTATTATTCGTTTTTATTAATATTGCGTCTATTTGAACGATTTCAACGATCTAAAATGCTTGAAATTGCTTATTTTAGCAAAAAAAGGGACCTTTTGAGCTTTAATCTGCGTTTTAACGCGTAAAACACATAAAATGCGAATTTTTATTATTCGTTTTTTAATATTTCTTTATTTAAACGATTTCCCCGATCTAAAATGCTTGAAAATGCTTATTTTAGCAAAACAGCACGTTTTGAGCTTTAATCTGCGTTTTAACGCGTAAAACAACATAAAACGACGAAATTTTATTATTCGTTTTTTTTTAATTTGCTTCTATTTGAACGATTTCAACGATCTAAAATGCTACTTATTTTAGCAAAACAGCACGTTTTGAGCTTTTTAAACTGCGTTTTAACGCGTAAAACAGCATAAAAACGACGAATTTTATTATTCGTTTTATTAAATTGCGTCTATTTGAACGATTTCAACGATCTAAAAAAGCTTGAAAATGCTTATTTTAGCAAAACAGCACGTTTGGAGCTTTAATCAGCGTTTTAACGCGTAAAACAGCATAAAACGACGAGTATATTCGTTTTTATTAAAATTGCGTCTATTTGAACGATTTCAACGATCTAAAATGCTTGAAAATGCTTATTTTAGCAAAACAGCACGTTTTGAAGGGTTTTAATCTGCGTTTTAACGCGTTAAACAGCATAAAAACGACGATCATTTTTCGTTTTAATTAATATTGCTTCTATTTGAACGATTACAACGATCTAAAATGCTTGAAAATGCTTATTTTAGGGAAAACAGCGCGTTTTGAGCTTTTAATCTGCGTTTTAACGCGTAAAACAGCATAAAAATGACGAAATTTTTTTTTATTCGTTTTAAAAAAAAATTGCGTCCGGGGAACCCTTTCAACGATCTAAAATGCTTGAAAATGCTTATTTTTGCCCGCCTTTTTTTACTTTTAATCTGCGTTTTAACGCGAAACAAAAAAAACGACGAATTTTTAAAATTGTTTTTATTAAAATTGCCCCTTTTTAACGATTTCAACGATCTAAAATGCTTGAAAATGCTTATTTTAACCCAAAAAAGCACGTTTTGAGCTTTTTTAACTTTTAACCCTAAAAAAACATAAAACGACGAAATTTTTTTTTATTCGTTTTTTAATTTAAGCGTCTATTTGAACGTTTCCCGCGATTAAAAATTCTTTGTCCCTTTTAAACAAAACAGCCCTTTTGAGCTTTTTAAACTGCGTTTTAACCCCTTAAACAAACATAAAACGACAGGGTTCATTTTGTTTTAATAATATTCTTTCCCCCTTTTAACGGTTTCAACGATCTAAAATGCTTGAAAATCTTAAAAGGAAACAGCACGTTTTTAGCTTTTTAAACTGCGGGTTTTTTAACCCTAAAACAAAAAAAAGACCAATTTTTAAATTTTTCTTTTTATTAAAAGGTTCTTTTAAACGTTTCAACGATCTAAAATGCTTGAAAATGCTTTTTTAAACAAAACAGCACGTTTGAGCTTTTTAAACTGCGTTTTAACGCCCAAAAAAAACATAAAACGACGAAATTTTTTTTATTCGTTTTTTAATTTTTGCCCTTTTATTTGAACGGTTTTTGGGTCAAAATGCCGGGAAAACTTTTTTAGCAAAACAGGGGTTTTGAACGAATCTGCCCTTTTTAAGCGTAAAACTATAAAACGGCGTTTTGCTTTTTCGTTTTTAATTAAAATTTCTCCCCTTTTAACGTTTCAACGATCTAAAATGTTTAAAAATGCTTAAGCAAAACAGCCTTTTGGGGCTTTTTAAACAGCGTTTTTTAAAGCGTAAAACAACATAAAAAAGACGAAATTTTTTTTTATTCGTTTTTTTTTAATAAATTTCGTCCCATTTGGGAAAGGGGTTTCAACGATCTAAAATGCTTGAAAATGCTTATTTTTAGGCCCAAAAAAGCACGTTTTGAGCTTTTTAAACTGCTTTTAACGGGGTAAAACGGGATAAAAACGACGAAAATTTTTTTATTCGTTTTCTATTAATATTTCTTCTATTCAAAAAGATTTCAACGATTAAAAAGCTTGAAAAAGCTTATTTTAGCAAAACAGCCCTTTTTAGCTTTTTAAACCGTTTTTTCGCTAAAAAAGCCATAAAAAAGACGAAATTTTTTTTATTCGTTTTTTTTAATATTGCTTCTATTTGAACGATTTCAACGATCTAAAATGCTTAAAAATACTTGACACCTTGAGTAAAACGGCGCGATTTTGAGCTTTATTCTGCGTTTTAACGCGTAAAACGAAAGCATAAAACGACGAAATTTTATTATTCGTTTTTATTAATATTGCGCGTCTATTTGAACTGATTTCAACGATCTAAAATGCTTTGAAATTGCTTATTTTGCGCCAAAACAGCGCAGCACGAGCTTTAATCTGCGTTTTTAACGCGTAAAACAACATAAAAGCGGCGGGAATTTTTATTATTCGTTTTATTAATATTGCTTTTATTTAAACGATTTCAACGATCCCTAAATGCTTGAAAATGCTTATTTAGCAAAACAGCACGTTTTGAGCCCAATCTGCGTTTTAACGCGTAAAAGGCAACATAAAACGACGAAATTTTTTATTATTCGTTTTTTTATTAATTAATAGCTTCTGTTGAACGATTTCAACGATCCGTACTTGAAAGTAGCACATTTTAGCAAACAGCACGTTTTGAGCTTTAATCTGCGTTTTAACGCGTAAAACAGCATAAAACGACAATTTACATTATTCGTTTTTTTATTAATGTGCGTCTGAAGCTGAACGTTCCCAGCGATCACAAAATGCTTGAAATGCTTATTTTAGCAAAACATAGCACGTTTAGATTTTAATCAGCGTTTTAAGCGCGTGGCGCAGCATAAAACGACAGAGGTACGTATTCGTTTTTATTAATATTGCGTCTATTTGAACGATTTCAACGATCTAAAATGCTTGAAAATGCTTATTTTAGCATAAAACAGCGCACGTTTTGAGCTTTTAATCTGCGTTTTCGCGCGCGTTAAAACAGCATAAAAACGACGAATTTGCAGTATTCGGGCAATTAATATTAGCTTCTATTTGAACGATTACAACGATCTAAAATGCTTGAAAATGCTTATTTTAGCAAAACAGCACGCGTTTGAGCTTTAATCTGCGTTTTAACGCGTAAAACAGCATAAAATGACGAAAGATTTTTATTATTCTTTTTTATTAATATTGCTTCTATTTAAGCAATTTCAACGATCTAAAATGCTTGAAAATGCTTATTTTAGCAAAGAGCACGTTTTGAGCTTTATCTGCGTTTTTAACGCGTAAAACAGCATAAAAACGACGAAATTTTTATTATTCGTTTTTATTAATATTGCTTCTATTTGAACGGTTTCAGCAGTCTAAAATGCTTGAAAATGCTTATTTTAGCAAAACAGCACGTTTTGAGCTGTAATCGCGTTTTAACTTGCGCTAAACAGCATAAAACGACGAATTTTTATTATTCGTTTTTATTAATATTGCGTCTATTTGAACGATTTCAGCGATCTACAAAATGCTTGAAGAAATGCTTATTTTTAGCAAAACAGCACGTTTTGAGCTTTAATCAGCGTTTTAATGCGTAAAACAACATAAAAACGACGAAATTTTATTATTCGTTTTATTAATATTGCGTCTATTTGAACGGTTTCAGCGATCTAAAATGCTTGAAAATGCTTATTTAGCAAAACCAGCACGTTTTGAGCTTTTGCAATCTGCGTTTTAACGCGTAAGAGCAACATAAAACGACGAATTTTTAATATTCCGTTTTTATTAATATTGCGTGTTGAACGATTTCAACGATCTAAAATGCTTAAGAAAATGCTTATTTTAGCAAAACAGCACGTTTACGAGCTTTTATTAAGCGTTTTAACGTAAACAACATAAAACGACAGAATTTTTTATTATTCGTTTTTATTAACGCGTCTATTTGAACGTTTACCAGCGATCTAAAATGCTTGAAAATGTAACATTTAAGCAAAACAGCGTTTTGAGCTTTAATCTGCGTTTTAACTTCAAACAATAGCATAAAACGACAGGTACATTGTTGTTTTAATAATATTGCTTCTATTTGAACGGTTTCAACGATCTAAAATGCTTGAAAAGTACTTATTTATGGAAACAGCACGTTTGAGCTTTTAATCTGCGGGTTTAACGCGTAAAACGACGCCAGAAGCCAGCCAATTTTTATTATTCTTTTTATTAAAGGTAGCTGTTTAAACGATTTCAACGATCTAAAATGCTTGAAAATGCTTATTTTAGCAAAACAGCACGTTTGAGCTTTTAATCTGCGTTTTAACGCGTAAAACGAAAGCATAAAACGACGAAATTTTTATTATTCGTTTTATTAATATTGCTTCTATTTGAACGGTTTTGTGATCTAAAATCGCGCGGTAGCTGGCCTTTTAGCAAAACAGCGCGTTTTGAACAGCAATCTGCCGTTTTTAAGCGTAAAACATATAAAACGACAGATTTTGCTATTCGTTTTTAATATTTAACGTCAGCTGAACGATTTCAGCGATCTAAAATGCTTGAAGAAATGCTTGGCACAGCAAAACAGCGCATTTTGAGAGCTTTAATCAGCGTTTTAATGCGTAAAACAACATAAAACGACGAAATTTTTATTATTCGTTTTTATTAATATTGCGTCCTATTTGAACGGTGATTTCAACGATCTAAAATGCTTGAAAATGCTTATTTTTAGCAAAACAGCACGTTTTGAGCTTTAATCTGCGTTTTAGCGGCGTAAAACAGCATAAAAACGACGATTTTATTATTCGTTTTCTATTAATATTGCTTCTATTCAAAACGATTTCAACGATAAATGCTTGAAATGCTTATTTTAGCAAAACAGCACGTTTGAGCTTTTAATCTGCGTTTTTAACGCGTAAAACAGCTTATAAAAACGACGAAATTTTTATTATTCGTTTTTATTAATATTGCTTCTATTTGAACGATTTCAGCGATCTAAAATGCTTGAAAAATGCTTATTTTAGCAAAACAGCACGTTTGAGCTTTTATTCTGCGTTTTAACGCGTAAAACAGCGCATAAAACGACAAAAAATTTTTATTCGTTTTTTATTAATATTTGCGTCCCTATTTGAACGATTTCAACGATCTAAAATGGCGAAATGCTTTATTTTAGCGAAACGGCACGTTTGAGCTTTTGTCTGCGTTTTAACGGCGTGGAAACAGCATAAAACGACGGAATTTTTATTATTCGTTTTTTTTTATTAATATTGCGTCTATTTGAACGATTTCAACGTCTAAAGATGGCGAAAATGCTTTGTTTAGCAAAGTGGCACGTTTGAGCTTTGTTATACTTGCGTTTTAGCGAATTAAGGCGGCGCCAAAGCGACGTTTTTGCCACTCGTTTTTATTTTTTATTGCGTCTATTTGAACGATTTCAGCGATCTAAAATGTCGCTTGAAATGCTTATTTAGCAAAACAGCACGTTTGAGCTTTTAATCTGCGTTTTACAACGCGTAAAACCTTTATAAAAACGACGAATTTTTTTTTATTGTTTTTGTTAATTGCGTCCTATTTGAGCGATTTCAACGATCTAAAATGCGTAGTGGTATTTTGTAAAACGCGTTTTGAGCTTTAATCTGCGTTTTTCACGCGTAAAACAGCATAAAACGACAGGGAGTGCATTACATTCGTTTTGTTAATAGTAGCGTCTGGGCGTTTCCAGTCACAAAATCGCGAAATCGCGGCGCAGCAAGAGCAGCGTTTTTGAGGCTTTGTCTTGCGTTTTGCTTGGCGTAAACAGCATAAAACGACGTTGCTGTATTCGTTTTGTTAAATATTGCTTCTGTTGAACGGTTTCGGCGATAAAATGCTTTGGATGTAGCGGCAGCAAAACAGCACGTTTTGGGCGCAATCGCGGTTTTGCTGCGTAAAACGGCATAAAAACGTGAATTTGCAATATTTACGTTTTTTTTATTAATATTGCATCTATTTGAACGATTTCAACGATCTAAAATGCTTGAAAATGCTTGTTTTATAAAACAGCACGTTTTGGGCTTTTAATCTGCGGTTTTCACGCGTGAGCGACGCCAAAATGACGAATTTTTTTATTATTCGTTTTTATTAATATTGCGTCTGTTGAACGGTTCCGGCGAATAAATTGCTGAAAGTATATTTTAGCAGAACAGCGCGTTTTGAGCTTTTAAATCTGCGTTTTAACGCGTAAAACAGCATAAAACGACGAATTTTTGTTGTTGTTTTGTTAATATTGGCTGTTTGGGCGGTTTTAAGCGATCAAATGCTGGTAGCATTTTGAAGTAAAACAGCACGTTTGAAGCTTTATTCTGCGTTTTAGCGTAAAACAGCATAAAACGACAGGGAATTTTATTATTCGTTTTTTTATTAATGGTAAAAATTGCTGAACGATTTCAGCGATCTAAATGCTTGAAATTGCTTATTTTATGAAACAGCACCGCGCGAGGCTTTAATCTGCGTTTTAGCGAATTTGAAACGGCGTAAAATGACGATTTTATTATTCGTTTTTTATTAATGGTAGCTTTTCTGTTAAAACGGTTTTCGCTGATCTAAAATGGCAGAAATGCTTATTTTAGCAAAACAGCACGTTTGAGCTTTAATCTGCGTTTGCGTAAAGGCGGCATAAAACGACAGAAATTTTTTTGTATTCGTTTTATTAATATTGCTTCTATTTAAACTGATTTTGCAACAGTCAAGATGCTTGAAATTAACATTTTTTAGCAAAACGGCTAAGCACGTTTTGTTTTGGTAAAGCGTTTTAGCGTAAACATAAAACGACGTTTATTATTCACGTTTTTTATTAATATTGCGCACGTCTATTTGAACGTTTCCAGCGATCAGAAATGCTTGAAAATCTTGTAAAACGCGCGTTTGAACTGCGTCGCGGTTTTGCGCGTTAGAAGCAGCTTATAAAACGACGGTACGCATTATTCGTTTTTATTAATGTTGCTTCTATTTGAACGATTTCAGCGGTCAGTAGCGTAGCTTATTTTGGCAAACCCAACTACGTTTTGAACTTTAATCTGCGTTTAACGTAAAACAACATAAAATGGCCAGATTTTTTTTATTATTCTTTATTAATATTGCTTCTATTTAAACTGATTTCTAACGGTCTAAAATGTAGTGCTTATTTTGGCAAAACCAGCACGTTTGAACAATCTGGGATTTTAACGCGTGAAACGGCACCGAAAGCGACGAGAGTTTATTATTCGTTTTATTATAATTGCTTCTATTTGAACGGTTTCGAAACGATCTAAAATGCTTGAAATGTATTTTAGCAGCAGCAAAACAGCACGTTTTGAGCTTTAATCTGCGTTTTTAACGCGTGACAACATAAAACGACAGATTTTTTACATTATTTGGTTTTGTGTATTTGCTCTATTTGAACGATTTCAACGATCTAAAATGCTTGAAAATGATTATTTTAGTAAGACAGCGTTTGAGCTTTAATCTGCGTTTTTAACGTAAACATAAAACGACAGTTTATTATTTGTTTTTATAAATATTGCGTCTATTTGGGCGATTTCCAACGATCTAAAATGCTTGCATTGCTTATTTTAGCAAAACAAGCACGTTTTGAGCTTTAATCTGCGTTTTAACGCGTAAAACAGCATAAAACGACGAATTTTTATTTTCGTTTTTTAAATTTTATTTTAAAAAACAAAGATTAAAAAATTAAAATATTTTTTAAAAAAAAGGGGGAAAAAACTTTTTAATAAAACAAAAAAAGACGAAATTTTTTTTTTTTATAAAAACCTTAGAACGTTTAAATCTTTTAAATTTCTTATTTGAAAAACCCCGTTTTAAAACTTTAAAAGCTTTTTCGCGAAAACACAAAAAAATTTTTTTTTTTTTTTTTTTAAAACCATTTAACGACAAATTAAAATCTTAAAATGCTTATTTTAACAAAACCCGTTTTAGCTTTTAATTCTTTTAAAAAAAGCATAAAAAAAATTTTTTTTACGTTTTTTAAAATACGCAATTTTAAATTTTAAAATTTAAAAAACTTAAAAAAACTTTTTTTAAAAAAGGTTTTTTTAACCAAAAAATTTTTAAGAGGGAAAACCAAATTTTTTTTTTTTTTTTTTTTTTTGCATTTAAAGATTAAAACAAAATTTATTTTGAAAAACCCTTTTAGCAATCTTTTTAAGCGTAAAAGGGTAAAAAAAAAAAAATTTTTTTTTTTTTTTTTTTTAACGATTTAAGAAAAAAGCTTAAAAACCAAAAAGTTTTTATTTTTAACCTTTTTTGCTAAAAAGAAAACCCAATTTTTATTATTCGTTTTTTTTTTGCTTTTTTTGAACGTTTCCCCGAAAAATGCTTGAAAAGCTTTTTTAGCAAAACAGCACGTTTT
>NW_027047393.1:5000-15161 GCF_025399875.1 Dalotia coriaria
ATGCTTATTTTAGCAAAACAGCACGTTTTGAGCTTTAATCTGCGTTTTAACGCGTAAAACAGCATAAAAACGACGAATTTTTATTATTCGTTTTTATTAATATTGCTTCTATTTGAACGATTTCAACGATCTAAAATGCTTGAAAATGCTTATTTTAGCAAAACAGCACGTTTTGAGCTTTAATCTGCGTTTTAACGCGTAAAACAGCATAAAACGACGAAATTTTTATTATTCGTTTTTATTAATATTGCGTCTATTTGAACGATTTCAACGATCTAAAAATGCTTGAAAATGCTTATTTTAGCAAAACAGCACGTTTTGAGTTTAATCTGCGTTTTAACGCGTAAAACAGCATAAAAACGACGAATTTTTATTATTCGTTTTTATTAATATTGCGCTTTTTCATTTCAACGATTCTGCTTGAAAAAAGCTTTACCGCACGTTTTTAGTTTAATCTGCGTTTTAACCCAAAACAGCATAAAACGACGAATTTTTTTTTTTATTGTTTTTTTTAATATTGCTTTTATTTAAAAGATTTCAAGATCTAAATGCTTGAAAATGCTTATTTTAACAAAAAGACGTTTTGCTTTAACGCGTTTTAACCCGTAAACAGCATAAAAAAAGAAAATTTTTTATTCGTTTTTTTTATTGCTTTTATTTGAACGATTTCAACGATCTAAAATGCTTTGTTTTTTTTAGCAAAAAGACGTTTTGAGCTTTTTAAACTGCGTTTTAACGCGTAAAAGCATAAAAAAAAGACGAATTTTTTTTTTATTCGTTTTTTTTAATATTTCTATTTGAACGATTTCAACGATCTAAAAAAGCTTGAAAATGTTATTTTAGCAAAACAGCACGTTTTTAGTTTTAATTCGTTTTAAGCCAAAAAAAAGCATAAAAAAAAAAATTTTTTTATTTTTTTTTATTAATATTGGTTATTTGAACGATTTCAACGATCTAAAATGCTTGAAAATGCTTTTTTAGCAAAAACAGCATTTTGTTACGCGTTTTAACGCAAAACAGATAAAACGGAAATTTTTTTTTATTCGTTTTTTTTTATTGCGTCTATTTGAACGATTTCAACGATCTAAAATGCTTGAAAATGTACACTTTTAAAGCAAAACAGCACGTTTTGAGTTTTATTCTGCGTTTTAACGCGTAAAACAGCATAAAACGACGAATTTATTATTCCGTTTTATTAATATTGCTTCCTATTTGAAACGATTTCCCAACGATCTAAAATGCTTGAAAATGCCATTCAGCAAAATAGCACGTTTTGAGCTTTAATCTGCGTTTTAATGCGTAAAACAAAAGCATAAAAGCGACGAATTTTTATTATTCGTTTTTATTAATATTGCTTCTATTTGAACGCATTTCTAACGATCTAAAATGCTTGAAAATGCTTATTATTTTAACAAAACAGCACGTTTTGAGCTTTTTAATCTGCGTTTTAACTTAAAACAGCATGAAACGACAAAATTTTTATTATTCCGTTTTTATTAATACTGTTTCTATTTGAACGATTTCAACAATCTAAAAATGCTTGGAAATGCTTTATTTTAGCAAAACAGCACGTTTTTGAGCTTTAATTCGCGTTTTAACGTAAAATAAGTACAAAACGACGGAAATTTTTAATATTCGTTTTATTAATATTGCGTCTATTTGAAATGATTTCAACGATCTAAACGTTGAAAATAAGCTTATTTTAAAGCAAAACACGTTTTGAGTTTTAATCTGCGTTTTAACGCGGTAAAACAGCAATACAAAGTTCTGACGAAATTTTATTATTCGTTTTTTAATATTGTTTCATGAAATTTCAATTCGATCTTAAAATGTTGAAATGCTTATTTGAGCAAAATAGCACGATTAAGCTTTTAAAATGCTTACGTAAAAACATAAAACGCGAATTTTTATTATTCGTTTTAAGTAATCCCCTAATAGAACGATTTATGTTATTTTAATATTGCTTATTTTGAAAATTCAGCGTTTGAGGTTAAAATGCTTTACGTTAAGCAAAAAAACGACGATTTATTATTTTTTTATTAATATTAACTATTTGAACGATTTCAACGTCTTAAATTTAATATTGTTTTTTAGAAACATTTCAACGATTTGAATTTTAAATCTTAAGCGTAAAACAGATAAAAAGCATTTTATTAATTGCGTTTTATTAACATAAAACAACGATTTTTATTATTAAAATTTTGTAAATTGATTCTATTTGAACAAAACGCACTTTTAAGCTTTAATCTGCGTTTTAATCGTAAAAGCAAAACAGCACGTTTTTTATTATTCGTTTTTTAAATAAAACATTAAAACGATTTCAATTCTTTAAAATTGCTTGAAAATGCTTATTTAGCAAACAGCACGATTTGAGCATTTAATCTGCTTTAAAATGTAAATTTTAAAAACACACGTTTTTATTAATTTGCTTTTTATTAATGTTAAATAACATTTAAACGAAAAATTTTAAATTGTTTTTTTAAAAACTACTTTTGAGATTTAACGCGATTTAATGCGTAAAATAGCATTTTTTAACACGAATTTTTTTTTTTTTAATATTGCTTCTATTTAGACGCATTAACGACAATTTTAAAATTTTTCGTTTTAATAATAAGCTCTTTTTAACTTTCAACGGTTCTTTAACTTTAAAATGCTATTTTTAAAAACGCATTTTTTTTGTTTATTTATTCTTCTTGAACGTTTAAACGACTAAAATTTTGAAAATGCGTTTTTTAGCAAACAGCACGTTTTGAGCGTTTATTCGGATCTTTAAACTTGAAAACGCATATTAAAAAAATGTTTTATTCGTTTAATCTTTATAACGCGTCTATTTGAGCATTTCAACGATCAATTTGAATGATTATTTTTAAACAGCACTTTTATTTAAACGGTTTCAACGTCAAAACATTAAAATGCTAATTTTTAATATTCGTTTTTTTTAATCTTGCTTCTATTTGAACGATTTCAACGATCTAAAATGCTTGAAAATGCTTATATTAGCAAAACAGCACGTTTGAGCTTTAATCTGCGTTTTAACGCGTAAAACAGCATAAAACGACGAATTTTTATTATTCGTTTTTATTAATATTGCTTCTATTTGAACGATTTCAACGATCTAAAATGTTTGAAAATGCTTGATTTTAACAAAACAGCACGTTTTGAGCTTTAATCTGCGTTTTAACTCGTAAAACAGCATAAAAACGACGAATTTTTATTATTCGTTTTTTATTAATTTTGATTCTATTTGAACGATTTCAACGATCTAAAATGCTTGAAAATGCTTATTTTAAGCAAAACAGCACGTTTTGAGTTTTAATCTGCGTTTTAACGCGTAAAACAGCATAAAAACAACGAAATTTTATTATTCGTTTTTATTAATATTGCGTCTATTTGAACGAGTGCAACGATCTAAAATGCTTGAAAATGCTTATTTTAGCAAAACAGCACGTTTGAGCTTTTAATCTGCGTTTTAACGCGTAAAACAGCATAAAACGACGAATTTTTATTATTGTGTTTTTATTAATATTGCTCCTATTTGAACGATTTCAACGATCTAAAATGCTTGAAAATGCTTATTTTAACTAAAACAGCACGTTTTTGAGCTTTAATCTGCGTTTTAACTCGTAAAACAGCATAAAACGATAAATTTTTTATTCTTCGTTTTTATTAATATTGCTTCTATTTGAACGATTTCAACGATCTAAAATGCTTGAAAATGCTTATTTTAGCAAAACAGCACGTTTTGAGCTTTTAATCTGCGTTTCAACGCGTAAAACAGCATAAAACGACGAATTTTTATTATTCGTTTTTATTAATATTGCGTCTATTTGAACGATTTCAACGATCTAAAATGCTTGAAAATGCTTATTTTAGCAAAACAGCACGTTTTGAGCTTTAATCTGCGTTTTAACGCGTAAAACAGCATAAAAACGACGAAATTTTTATTATTCGTTTTTATTAATATTGCGTCTATTTGAACGATTTCAACGATCTAAAATGCTTGAAAATGCTTATTTTAGCAAAACAGCCGTTTTGAGCTTTTATTCTGCGTTTTAACGCGTAAAACAGCATAAAACGACGAAATTTTATTATTCGTTTTATCTTTATTGCGACTATTTGAACGATTTCAACGATCTAAAATGCTTGAAAATGCTTATTTTTTGCATAACAGCGTTTGATTTAATCTGCGTTTTAACGGAAAACAGCATAAAACTAAATTTTATTATTCGTTTTTTATTAATATTGCTCTATTTGAACGATTTTCAACGATCTAAATGCTTGAAAATGCTTATTTTAGCAAAACAGCCTTTTGAGCTTTAATCTGCGTTTACGCGTAAAACAGCATAAAAGCGACGAATTTTTTATTATTCGTTTTTTATTAATATTGCTTATTTGAACGATTTCAACGATCTAAAATGTTAAATGCTTATTTTAACAAAACAGCACGTTTTGAGTTTTAATCTGCGTTTTAACTCGTAAAACAGCATAAAAACGGAATTTTTATTATTCGTTTTTATTAATATTGCGTCTATTTGAACGATTCAACGATCTAAAATGCTTGAAAATGCTTTATTTTAGCAAAACAGCACGTTTTGAGCTTTTAATCTGCGTTTTAACGCGTAAAACAGCATAAAAACGACGAAATTTTTTATTATTGTTTTTTTAATATTGCGTCTATTTGAAAGCTTGAAACGATTTAAAATGCTTGAAAATGCTTATTTTACGCAACACGTTTTAGCTTTAACTGCTTTAAGCGTAAAACGCATAAAAGACAATTTTTTTTATTTGTTTTTTAAGATTAGTCTTGAACGATTTCAACGATCTAAAATGCGAAAATGCTTTATTTTAACAAAACGCGTATTAAAAATCTGTTTTAACTCGTTACATAAACGTAAATTTTTTTTAAAATTTGAATTCTTTTGAACGATTTCACGATCTAAAATGCTTAAAAGCTTTTAAGCAAAAACAGACTTTTATTTAATCCGGGTTTTTAAAGCGTAAAGCACATAAAACGAATTTTATTATTCGTTTTTGAATATGCGTCTATTTGAACGATTTCAACGATCTAAAATGCTTGAAATGCTTATTTTAGCAAAACAGCACAGTTTTTTTATCGTTTTAACGTAAAACAGCTAAAAACGATTTATTGATTAATGTTTATTAATATTGCGTCTATTTGAACGTATTCAGCGATCTAAAATCGCTTGAAAATGCTTATTTGTAAAAACAGCACGTTTTTTAGCTTTTATCTTTTATCGCGTAAACGATTAAAACGACAAATCTTAAATTTTTTTTTAAAAATTGCGTCTATTTGAACTTTATCGGTTAAAATGCTTTAAAATGCTTATTTTAGCAAAACGTACGTTTTGAGCTTTTATTTGCGTTTTAAGGAAAAAGCAAAAAAAAAGGGAAAAAAATTTTTTTTTTTTTTAAAAGGCCTTATTTAACGTTTAACGTTAAAAAGCTTAAAAAAATTTTTTAAAAAAAACCCCTTTTATTTTAAATTTCTTTTAACGGTAAAAAAGATAAAAAAAAAATTTCTTATTCGTTTTATAAATTGTTTATTTAACGATTTTAACGCAAAAGCTGAAAATGTTATCGAAATTATTATCGTTTTGTTTAATCTGCGTTTTAACGCGTTAAAACAGCTAAAAGCTGAAATTTTATTTTACTGTTAATAATTTGGCTTTTGAACTGTTTCAACGTCAAAACAGCTAAAATGCTTATTTTAGCAAACAGCCTTTTATTTAATCTGTTTAAATTCAAAACAGACTAAAAAGCTTGAAATTTATTTTAAAACGCTTTTATTAATTTTATCTTGAACGATTTCCAACGACTAAAAATGCTTGAAAATTTTATTTTGTAAAATACAGCTTTTGGCTTTAATCTGCGTTTTAACGTAAAACAGCTAAAAACGATAAATTTTATTAATCGTTTTTATTAATATTGCTTTTGAACATTTAAACGATCTAAAAATGCTTTAAAATTTTTATTTAGCAAAAACACGTTTTGATTTAATCTGCGTTTTAAAAGCGTATAACGCAAAAAACAGTTTAATTTTATTTCGTTTTATATATATTGCGTCTATTGAACGATTTCAACGATCTTAAAAATGCTTTGAAAATTTATTTAGCAAAAAGCACGTTTTGACTTTAATTGCACGTTTTAACGCGTTAAAACGCTTATAAAAACGCGAAATATTATTTTTTTATTAATTTTTTTATTTGAATCGATTTAACGATCTAAAATGCTTGAAATGCTTATTTTAGCAAAACAGCACGTTTTGAGTTTTATGCGTTTTAACGCAAAACACATAAAAACGACGAAATTTTTATTATTCGTTTTTATTATATGCGTCTATTTGAACGATTTCAACGATCTAAAATGCTTGAAAATGCTTATTTTAAGCAAAACAGCCGTTTTGGTTTTAATCTGCGTTTTAACGCGTAAAAAGCAAAAAACGACGAAATTTTATTTTCGTTTTTATTAATATTGCTTCTATTTGAACGATTTCAACGATCTAAAATGCTTGAAAATGCTTATTTTAACAAAACAGCACGTTTTGAGCTTTAATCTGCGTTTTAACTCGTAAACCGCATAAAACGACGAAATTTTTATTATTCGTTTTATTAATATTGCTTCTATTTGAACGATTTCAAGATCTAAAATGTTTGAAAATGCTTATTTTGCAAAACAGCACGTTTTGAGCTTTAATCTGCGTTTTAACGCGTAAAACAGCATAAAACGACGAAATTTTTATTATTCGTTTTTATTAATATTGCGTCTATTTGAACGATTGCAACGATCTAAAATGCTTGAAAATGCTTATTTTTGCAAAACAGCAGCGTTTTGAGCTTTATTCTGCGTTTTAACGCGTAAAACAGCATAAAACGACGAAATTTTTATTATTCGTTTTTATTTTTATTGCGTCTATTTGAACGATTTCAACGATCTAAAATGCTTGAAAATGCTTATTTTAGCAAAACAGCACGTTTTGAGCTTTAATCTGCGTTTAACGCGCAAAACAGCATAAAAACGACGAAATTTTTATTATTCGTTTTTATTTTTATTGCGTCTATTTGAACGATTTCAACGATCTAAAATGCTTGAAAATGCTTATTTTAGCAAAACAGCACGTTTTGAGCTTTAATCTGCGTTTTAACGCGTAAACAACAGCTAAAACAACGAAATTTTTATTATTCGTTTTTATTAATATTGCTTCTATTTGAACGATTTCAACGATCTAAAATGCTTGAAAATGCTTATTTCAAAAACAGCACGTTTTGAGCTTTAAGGGTTTTTAGTTTTTAAACTGCGTTTTTAACGCGTAAACAAAACATAAAAAAAGACGAATTTTTTTTTATTTTGTTTTATTTAAAATTGCTCCTATTTGAACAATTTCAACGGGGTCAAAAAAGCTTGGGAAAAAGCTTATTTTAGCAAAACAGCACGTTTTGAGCTTTAATCTGCGTTTTAACGCGTAAAACAGCATAAAAAAGACGAATTTAATTTTTCGTTTTTATTAATATTGCGCCTTTGGGGAAAGATTTCCCAAAGATCTAAAAAAAGCTTGAAAAAGCTATTTTAGCAAAAAAAGCACGTTTTGAGCTTTTAATCTGCGTTTTTTAAAGCGTAAAACAAAACATAAAAAAGACGAATTTTTATTATTCGTTTTTTTTTAATAGTTTTTATTTGGGAAAGATTTCAACCCCATTTTAAAATGCCGAAAGTGCTTTATTTTAGCAAAAAAAAGCACGTTTTGAGCTTTATTCTGCGTCTTAACGCGTAAAACAGCATTAAAAAAAGACGGAAAAATTTTTTTTATTCGTTTTTATTAATATTGCGCCCTTTTTTAACGGGTTTCAACGATTTAAAATGCTTTTAAAATGGGTTGTTTTAAAACAAAAAAGCACGTTTTGAGCTTTAATCTGCGTTTTAACGGGAAAACAGCATAAAAAAGACGAATTTTTTTTATTCGTTTTTTTTTAATATTCTTTTATTTTTTAACGATTTCAACGATCTAAAAAAGTTTTAAAAAAGCTTTTTTTTAGCAAAACAGAAGTTTTGAGCTTTAATCTGCGTTTTAACGCGTAAAACAAAACATAAAAAAAGACGAAATTTTTTTATTTTCGTTTTTATTTTTTTTGGGGTCTATTTGAACGATTTCGGGGGATCTAAAAAGCTTGAAAATGCCTTTTTTTAGCAAAACAGCACGTTTTGAGTTTTTAAACTGCGTTTTAACCCCCGTAAAACAGCATAAAAAAAGACGAATTTTTTAAATTCCCTTTTTATTAATATTGTTTTTTTAAAAGATTTCAACGATCTAAAATGCTTGAAAATGGGTTATTTTAGCAAAACAGCACGTTTTGATTTTTAATCTGCGTTTTAACGCGTAAAAAAGCATAAAAACGACGTAATTTTTTTTATTCGTTTTTATTAATATTGCTTCTATTTGAACGATTTCAACGATCTAAAAATGCTTGAAAAAGCTTATTTTAGCAAAAAAATTTTTGGTTTTTTCGCGTTTTAACGGTAAACACAAAAAAAACAATTTTTTTTATTCGTTTTATTTAAAATTGCGTCTATTTGAACGATTTCAACGATCTAAAATCTTTAAAATGCTTATTTTAGCAAAACAGCACGTTTTTAGTTTAATCAGCGTTTTTTAACGGTAAAACAGCAAAAAAAGACGAAATTTTTATTATTCGTTTTTATTAATATTGCGCCTATTTGAACGATTTCAACGATCTAAAATGCTTGAAAATGCTTATTTTAGTAAAACAGCACGTTTTGAGTTTAATCTGCGTTTTAACGCGTAAAACAGCATGAAAACGACGAAATTTTTATTATTCGTTTTTATTAATATTGCTTCTATTTGAACGATTTCAACGATCTAAAATGCTTGAAAATGCTTATTTTAGCAAAACAGCACGTTTTGAGCTTTTAATCTGCGTTTTAACTTCGTAAAACAGCATAAAAACGAAAATTTTTATTATTCGTTTTTATTAATATTGCTTCAATTTGAACGATTTCAACAATCTAAAATGCTTGAAAATGCTTTATTTTAGCAAAAACAGCACGTTTTGAGCTTTATTCTGCGTTTTAACGCGTAAAACAGCATAAAAACAACGAAATTTTATTATTCGTTTTTTATTTTATTGCGTCTATTTGAACGATTTCAACGATCTAAAATGTTTGAAAATGCTTATTTTAACAAAACAGCACCTTTGAGCTTTAATCTGCGTTTTAACTGTAAAACAGCATAAAAACGACGAAATTTTTATTATTCGTTTTTATTAATATTGCGTCTATTTGAACGATTTCAACGATCTAAAATGCTTGAAAATGCTTTATTTTAGAAAACAGCACGTTTTGAGTTTTATTCTGCGTTTTAACGCGTAAAACAGCATAAAAAACGACGAAATTTTTATTATTCGTTTTTATTTTTATTGCGTCTATTTGAACGATTTCAAAGATCTAAAATGCTTGAAAATGCTTATTTTAGCAAAACAGCACGTTTTGAGTTTAATCTGCGTTTTAACGCGTAAAACAGCTTAAAACGACGAATTTTTTATTATTCGTTTTTATTATATTGCTTCTATTTGAACGATTTCAACGATCTAAAATGCTTGAAAATGCTTATTTTAGCAAAACAGCACGTTTTGAGCTTTAATCTGCGTTTTAACGCGTAAACAGCATAAAAACGACGAAATTTTTATTATTCGTTTTATTAATATTGCGTCTATTTGAACGATTTCAACGATCTAAAATGTTTGAAAATGCTTTATTTTAACAAAACAGCACGTTTTGAGCTTTAATCTGCTTTTTAACTTTGTAAAACAGCATAAAACGACGAATTTTTTTTATTCGTTTTTATTAATATTGATTCTATTTGAACGATTTCAACGATCTAAAATGCTTGAAAATGCTTATTTTAGCAAAACAGCACGTTTTGAGCTTTAATCTGCGTTTTAACGCGTAAAACAGCATAAAAACGACGAAATTTTTATTATTCGTTTTATTAATATTGCGTCTATTTGAACGATTGCAACGATCTAAAATGCTTGAAAATGCTTATTTTAGCAAAACAGCACGTTTTGAGTTTAATCTGCGTTTTAACGCGTAAAACAGCATAAAACGTAATTTGAACGCATAAGCCAA
>NW_027047394.1:0-10000 GCF_025399875.1 Dalotia coriaria
AAAATTTGGTTTTCCTTTTTAAAAAAAGATAAAAAAATTTTTTTTTTTTTTTTTTAATTTTTCGGAAAATTTTAAATTAAAATGCTTTGGGAACCAAAAACCTTTGCTTTTTTGCTTTAAGGAAAAAAAAAAACAAATTTTTTTTTTTTATTTTTTTTTTGGGCCCAAAAAACTAAAAAGGAAAATTTTTTTAAACAAAACCCGGTTTTTTTTTTTTAAAAAAAAAAAAAGGGAATTTTTTTTTTTTCGTTTTTAAAATTGCGTCCTTTAAAATTTCAACGATCAAAAAGTTAAAATTATTTTTAAAAAAACCGGGTTTTAAATTTTCGTTTTAACGTAAAAAAATAAAACGCGAAATTTTTTTTTATTTGTTTTTTTATTTTTTATTTAACGATTTAAATCTAAAAAGCTTGAAAAGCTTATTTTGAAAAAAAATTTTTGGGGTTTTTGCGTTTTTTTCCAAAAAAAAAAAAAATTTTTTTATTTTTTTTTATTTTTTTTCCATTAAGTTTAAATCTAAAAATTTTTAAAACAAAATTTTTTCAAAAAAGCCCTTTTAGCTTTTTGCTTTAACGGGAAAAAAGAAAAAAGTTTTTATTTTTGTTTTTTTTTTTTTAAAAAGCTTATTTGGTTTAAACAAAATTTGAAAATGCTTTTTTAGCAAAACAGCATTTTAGCTTTTTTTCGTTTTTAATAAAACCATAAAAGACAGTTTTAATTCTTTTTAAATTTTTTTTTTGAACGTTTCCGATTAAAACTTAAAATGCTTTTTTTGCAAAAAAACACTTTCTTTAAATTCGTTTTTAATAAAAAGCTAAAAAAAAGAATTTTTTTTTTTTCGTTTTTTTTTCTTTTAAACCACCAAAATGCTTAAAAACTTTTTTAAAAAACGCCTTTATTTTTCCTTTTTTTAAGCAAAAACATAAAAAGCAATTTTTAATTCTTTTTTATTTAAAACCCTTTTGATTTAATTTTTAAAAAGAAAAAAGAAAACAGCATTTTTATTTTTTCGGTTTTTTAACCGTAAAACCTTTTAAACAAAATTTTAAAAATTTTTTTTTTTAAAAGCCTTTTTGGGGTTTAACGAAAAAAAAAAATTTTAAAAATTTTTTTTTTTATTCGCGTTTTAAGCGAAAACGCAAAAAAAAAAATTCTTTTTTAAAATTTTTTCTTTTTAACGTTTAAGCTAAAAACGAAAAGCATTTTAAAAAACCCCTTTTTTAAAAACTCTTTTTAAGGAAAACAGCAAAAAAAAGAAATTTTTTTTTTTAAAAAAAGGTTTTGAAAAAGGGGTTTAAAAGCGAAAAGCATTTTTGAAAAAAATTTTTTTTTAAAAATTTCGTTTTAACGTAAAAAAAAAGGGGAAAAAATTTTTTTTTTTTTTTTTTTTTTCGTTTTTCGTTTAAAATTTAAAAAAAAAAAACCCTTTTTTATTGCGTTTTAAGCGTCACATCACAAAAAATTTTTTTTTTTGTTTTTTTTTTTGGGTTTTTTCTTTTTCTTTTAAACTTTTAAAAACATTTAAAACGACGTTTTTTAATCGGTTTTTTAAGCTAAAAACCTAAAAAGACAAATTTTTATTTTTGTTTTTTTAAAAGCTTTTTTTAAAATTTTTTTTAAAAAAAAAAACATTTTTAAAAAATTTTTTTTAAAAAGCTTTAAAATAAAAAACTAAAACCGAAAATTTTTTAACGTTTTTTTATTGCGTTTTAACGTTTAACACCCAAAAGCGAAAATTTTTTTAAAAAACCCCTTTTGGGTTTTTTTTTCCCTTTTTTTCGGTAAAACCTTTTAAAAAGAAAGGTTTTTTTTTAAAAAGTTTTTTTAAAAATTTCCATTTAACGTTTAACACTAAAAGCGAAAATTTTTTTTTAAAAAAGCCTTTAGTTTTCGCGTTTAACGAAACCTTTTTAAAAAAAATTTTTTAATTTTTTTTTTTCGTTTTAACTTTAACGATTAAAAAACGAAAATCTTTTTTAAAAAAATTTTTAAAATTTCCGTTTTTTTTGTAAAACAAATAAAAAAACAAATTTTTTACTTTTTATTTTTTCCGTTGAGATTTAACGACAAAATTTAAAATCTTTTTTAAAAAACGCCTTTAACTTTAAACCCTTTTTTTGGAAAACAAAACACTTTTTTTATTTTTTTTTTAATTTAAAAAATTTAACGACAAAATTTAAAATCTTTTTTAAAAAACCCCTTTTGACTTTTAACGTTTTAAGCTAAAAAAAAAAACGAAATTTTTTTTTTTTTTTTTTTTTCATTTAACGATTTAGTCTTTTAAAATGCTTATTTTGAAAAAAGATTTTGGGTTTTAGGGTTTTAAAGAAAACCTTTTAAAAAAACCTTTTTTTTTTTTTTTAAAATTTTTTTCGATTTAACGACAAAAATTTAAAATCTTTTTTTAAAAAGCTTTTTTTCTTTCGCGTTTTTTAAGCTAAAAAAAAACACTTTTTTTTTCGTTTTTTTTTTAAAACCATTTAACGATTTAAACTTTTTAAATTTTTTTTAAAAAAAACCCCTTTTAGCTTTTTTTTTTTTAAGCAAAACAGCAAAAGACAATTTTTTTTTTTTTAAATTTTTGAAAGATTTAAATCTTTTAAAATGCTTATTTTACAAAACACACTTTTAGCTATAAAACGACGAAATTTTTATTATTCGTTTTTATTAATATTGCGCTATTTGACAGTTTCAACGATCTAAAATGCTTGAAAATGCTTATTTTAGCAAAACAGCACATTTGGGCTTTTATTCTGCGTTTTAACGCGTAAAACAGCATAAAACGACAGAATTTTTATTATTCGTTTTTTTATTTTATTGCGTCTATTTGAACGATTTCAACGATCTAAAATGCTTGAAAATGCTTATTTTAGCAAAACAGCACGTTTTGAGCTTTAATCTGCGTTTTAACGCGTAAAACAGCATAAAAACGACGAATTTTAAATTTTTCGTTTTTAATAATATTGCTTCTATTTGAACGATTTCAACGATCTAAAATGCTTGAAAATGCTTATTTTAGCAAAACAGCGTTTTGAGCTTTAATCTGCGTTTTAACGCGCGTAAAACAGCATAAAACGACGAAATTTTTATTATTCGTTTTTTATTAATATTGCGTCCATTTGAACGATTTCAACGATCTAAAATGCTTAGAAAATGCTTATTTTAGCAAAACAGCACGTTTTGAGCATTAATCTGCGTTTAACGCGTAAACAACGCATAAAACGACGAAATTTTTTGGTATTCGTTTTTTTTATTAATATTGCTTCTATTTGAACGATTTTAACGATCACAAATACTTGAAAATACTTATTTTAGCAAAACGCAGCACGTTTTGAGCTTTTAATCTGCGTTTTTAACGCGTAAAACAACATAAAACGACCCAATTTTTTTTTTATTCGTTTTTTTTAAATATTGTTTATTTGAACGATTTCAACGATCCAAAAAGCTTGAAAATGCTTTTTTTAGCAAAACAGCACGTTTTGAGTTTTTAAACTGCGTTTTAACGGAAAAAAAACATAAAAAAAGACGAATTTTTTTTTATTCGTTTTTTTTTAATATTGCGTCTATTTGAACGATTTCCCCGATCTAAAATGCTTGAAAATGCTTATTTTAGCAAAACAGCACGTTTTGAGCTTTAATCTGCGTTTTGACGCGTAAAAAAAGCATAAAAACACGAATTTTTTTTTATTCGTTTTTTTTTAATATTGCCGTTTAACGATTTCAACCATCTAAAATGCTTGAAAAAAGCTTATTTTAGCAAAACAGCACGTTTTTTGGGGTTTTTCCCCCCCTTTAACGCGTAAAACAGCATAAAAAAAACGAAATTTTTATTATTCGTTTTTTTTTATTGCGTCATTTGGGAAAGATTTCCCCGATCTAAAATGCTTGAAAATGCTAATTTTAGCAAAACAGCACGTTTTTAGCTTTTAATCTGCGTTTTTAACGCGTAAAACAACATGAAAACGACGAAATTTTTATTATTCGTTTTTATTTTTATTGCGCCTATTTGAACGTTTCAACGATCAAATGGCGAAAATGCTTTATTTTGCAGCAGAAACGGCACGTTTTGAGCTTTAATCTACGTTTAGCATAAAACAGCATAAAACGACGAATTTTTTATTATTCGTTTTTATTAATATTGTTTGCGATCCATTTGAACGATTTCAACGATCTAAAATGCTTGAAAGTAATTTTAGCAGCAAGGCGGCGTTTTGGAGCTTTAATCTGGGCAACGCGTAAACAGCATGAAAACGACGAAATTTTTATTATTAAGGTTTTTTGCATTTTTGTGCGCCTGTTGAACGATTTCAACGATCTAGATGCGCGTACTTAAACGCTTTACGATTTTGAGCGCATCTGCGTTTAACGTAAACAACGCAAAACGACCAATTTTTATTATTCGTTTTATTAATATTGCTTCTATTTGAACGATTTCAACGATCTAAAATGCTTGAAAATGCTTATTTATGGCAAAAATAACGTTTTGAGCTTTTCAAACTCGTTTTGGCGCCGTAAAACGACAAAAATCTTGTATTCGTTTTATTAATATTGCGTCTATTTGAACATTTCAACGATCTAAAATGGCGAAAATGCGCTTGGTACAGCAAAACAGCACGTTTTAATTTAATCTGCGTTGCCAACGCGTAAACAGCATAAAACGACGATTTTTATTATTGTTTATTAATACTTCTGAACAATTTCAACGCGATGCTTAAGAAATGCTTGTACGCGCCAAAACAGCACGTTTTGAGGCATGCGTTTAACGTAAACAACATAAAACGACGAGGTACTTTATTATTCGTTTTTATTTTGTACGCACGTCCATTTGAACGTTTGATCTAAATGCTTAGAAAAATGCTTATTTTAACAAAACAGCCAGCACGGGCGCACAATCTGCGTTTAACGCGTAAAACAACTTCCGCCAGCGACAATTTTTATTATTCGTTTTTTTTACATTAATATTGCTTCTATTTTATGAACGATTTCAACGATCTAAATATTTGAAAAATACTTATTTAACAAAACAACATTTTGACTTTATTCTGCGTTTAACGTAAAACAACATAAAACGACCTAATTTTATTGTTCGTTTTTATTAATATTAGATATTATGATATTTGAACGCAGCAGCAACATAAAAGACAGTACGTATTTGAGTTTTTATTAATATTAACTCGAACGATTTAACGATAAAATACTTGAAAATACTTATTTTTACAAAAACAGCACGTTTGAACTTTGATCTGCGTTTTAACGTAAAACAACATAAAACGACAATTTTATTATTCAGGTTTTTATTATATGCGCGGGAAATGTTGAACGATTTCCAGCGATCACAAAATGCTTGAAAATACTTATTTAGCAAACAACGTTTTAGAGCTTTAATCTGCGTTTGGCAAAACAGCATAAAACGATTTTTGTATTCGTTTTTTATTAATATTAAGCTGATTTCAGCGGTAAAATGGCAAAATAAATTATTTGGCACGTTTTGAGCATTCTGCGATTTTAACGCGTAAAACAACGAAATTTTATTATTCGTTTTTATTTTTGTGCGTCTGTTGAACGATTTCAACGTTAAAATGCTTGAAAATGTAATTTTAGCAAAACGCGGCACGTTTGAGCTTTTAATCTGCGTTTAACGTAAAACGGCGCATATTCTGGTTTTATTAAATATTGCTTCTATTTGAACGATTTCAACAGTCGTGGAAAATGCTTGTATTTTAACCAAAACAGCACGTTTTGTTTAATCTGCGTTTTAACGCATGGCGCAAGCATAAAAACGACGAGAATTTTATTATTCGTTTTTATTAATGTGCGTCCATTTGTGAACGATTTCAACGATCTAAAATGCTTGAAAATGCTAATTTTAGCAAAACAGCACGTTTTGAGCAATCGTTTAACGCGTAAAGGCAACATGAAACGACGGGAAATTTTTATTATTCGTTTTTATTTTGTGAAAATCTATTTGAACGATTTCAACGTCTGAAATGCTTGAAAATCTTTTAGCAAAAACAGCACGTTGCGAGGCTTTTAATCCGTTTTAACGCGTAAAACAACATAAAACGACGAATTTTTTATTATTCGTTTTTCATTAATATTGCTTCTATTTGATCTAAAATGGCAAAACAACACGTTTGAGGTACAAATCTGCGTTTTAACGCGAAGCAGCAAAACGACGAAATCTTTATTATTCGTTTTTATTAATAATGCGTCTGAACGATTTCAACGATCTAAAATGGCGAAAATGCTTATTTTAGCACGTTTGAGCTTTAATCTGCATTTAACGCGTAAAACAACATAAAACGACGAATTTTTTTATTATTCGTTTTATAATATTGCTTCTATTTGAACGATTTCAACGATCTAAAATGCTTGAAATGCTTATGTTTAGCAAAACAGCACGTTGCGAATCTGCGTTTAACGCGTAAACAGCATAAAACGACGGGCGCATTGTTCGTTTTTTATTAATATGCTTCTATTTGAACGATTTCAACGATCTAAAATGCTTGAAAATGCTTATTTAGCGTAAAACAGCACGTTTGGGCACAATCTGCGCGCACGTAAACAACATAAAAACGGCAGAATTTTTATTATTCGTTTTATTAATATTGCAAATCCATTTTGAACGATTTCAACGATCTAAAATGCTTGAAAATGTTTATTTTAGCAAAACAGCCCTTTTGAGCTTTAATCTGCGTTTTAACGCGTAAAACAGCATAAAAGCGACTAATTTTTATTATTCGTTTTTATTAATATTGCGTCTATTTGAACGATTTCAACGATCTAAAATGCCCGAAAATGCTTATTTTAGCAAAACAGCACGTTTTGAGCTTTAATCTGCGTTTTGACGCGAAGCAACATAAACGACGATTTTTTTTATTATTCGTCTTTTATTAATATTGCTTCTATTTGAACCTTGATTTGCAGCGATCTAAAATGCTTGAAAATGATTATTTTAGCAAAACAGCACGTTTTGAGCTTCTGCGCGTTTTTAACGTAAAAACAGCATAAAAACGACGAAATTTTATTATTCGTTTTTATTTTTATTGCGTCTATTTGAACGACGTTTCAACGATCTAAAATGGCGAAAATGCTAATTTTAAGCAAAACAGCACGTTTGAGGGCTTTAATCTGCGCTTTAACGCGTAAAACAGCATGAAAACGACGAATTTTTTATTATTCGTTTTTATTAATGTTAAAAGCCTATTTGTGAACGATTTCAACGATCTAAAATGCTTGAAAATGCTTATTTAGCAAACAACGTTTTGAACTTTAATCTGCGTTTAACGCATAAAACAACATAAAAACGACGAAAGGTACCACTATTATTTATTCGTTTTTTATTAATATTGCTGCCAGCGTCCATTTTGTGAACGATTTCAACGATCTAAAATGCTTGAAAATGCTTATTTTAGCAAAACAGCGCGTTTTGAGCAATCGCCGTTTTTAACGCGTAAAACAGCATAAAAACGACGGGGTATTTTTATTATTCGTTTTTTTATTAATATTGCTTCTATTTGAACGATTTCAACGATCTAAATGCTTGAAGATGCTTATTTTAGTAAAACAGCACGTTTTGAATCTGCGTTTTAGCGCGTAAAGACAACAAAACGACATTTTCTATTATTCGTTTTTTATTAATATTGCTTCTATTTGAACGTTTTCAACGATCTAAAATGCTTGAAAATGCTTGTTGAGGGCAAAACAATGGCACGTTTTGGGCTTTGTTCTGCGTTTTAACGCGTAAAACGGCGAAACGACGAAATTTTTATTATTTAGACATTAATATTGCGTATATTTGAGGAACGTTTCAACGATCTGAAATGGCGAAAATGCTTATTTTAGCAAAACAGCACGTTTGAGCTTTAATCTGCGTTTAACGCGTAAACAACATAAAACGACGAATTTTTGATATTCGTTTTTTATTAATATTGCTTCTATTTGAACGATTTCAACGATCTAAATGGCGAAAATGTATTTTAGCAAAACAGCGTTTGAGCTTTAATCTTAACGCGTAAAACAGCATAAAACGACAATTTTTGCATTATTCGTTTTTACATTAATATTTGCGTCTGTTGAACGATTTCAACGAATAAAATGGCGAAGAAAATGCGGTACAGCAAAACAGCACGTTTTGAGCTTTTGAAATCGCACGTTTTAACGCGTAAAACGACATAAATGACGAATTTTTTTTGTTATTCGTTTTTTTATTAATGTTAGCGTCTATTTGAACGATTTCGGCGTCTAAAATGCTCTTGAAATGTATTTTTAGCAAAACAGCATTTTGAGCTTTTATTCTGCGTTTTGGCGCGTAAACAGCATAAAGTGACCTAATTTTTACATTGTTCGTTTTTTATTAATAGCGCGTCTATTTGAACGGTTCAACGATACAAAATGCTTGAAAGTAGCGGCCTTTTAGCAAAACAGCACGTTTTGAGCTTTTAATCTGCGTTTGAACGCGTAAAACAGCATAAAAACGACGGGTGCATTATTCGTTTTTACCCATTAATATTAACTTCTATTTGAACAGTTCAACGATCTAAATGTGAAAATGCCTTTTTAGCAAAACAGCACGTTTGAAGACTTTAATCTGCGTTTTAACGCGGTAAACAACATAAACGACAATTTTACGGTATTCGTTTTTTTACATTAATGTGCGTCTATTTGAACGATTTCCGGCGATCTAAAATGCTTGAAAATATACTTATTTTAGCAAAACAGCACGTTTGAAGACTTTTAATGCGTTTGACGCGTAAAACAGCATAAAAACGACGATTTTTTATTATTCGTTTTTATTAATATTGCTTCTATTTGAACGATTTCAACGATCTAAAATGCTTGAAAATGATTATTTTAGCAAAACAGCACGTTTTGAGGAGCTTTATTCTGCGTTTTAACGCGTAAAACAGCATAAAACGACGAAATTTTATTATTCGTTTTTATTAATATTGCGTCCATTTGAACGATTTCAACGATCTAAAATACTTGAAAATGCTTATTTTAGCAAAACAGCACGTTTTGAGCTTTTAACTGCGTTTTAACGCGTAAAACGCATAAAACGACGAATTTTTTATTATTCGTTTTTTATTAAATTGCTTCTATTTGAACGATTTCACGATCTAAAATGCTTGAAATGCTTATTTTAGTAAAACAGCCGTTTTGAAGCTTTAATCTGCGTTTTTTAAAGCTAAAACAGCATAAAACGACAGATTTTTATTATTCGTTTTTATTAATATTAGCTTCTATTTGAACGGTTTCAACGATCTAAAATGCTTGAAAATGCTTATTTTAGCAAAACAGCACGTTTTGAGCTTTATTTTGCGTTTTAACGCGTAAAACAGCATAAAACGACGAATTTTTATTATTCGTTTTTTATTATATTGCGTCTATTTGGACGATTTCAACGATCTAAAATGCTTGAAAATGCTTATTTTTAGCAAAACAGCCGCGAGCTTTTAATCTGCGTTTTAACGCGTAAAACAGCATAAAACGACGAATTTTCTATTATTCGTTTTATTAATATTGTCTTCTATTTGAACGTTTCAACGATCTAAAATGCTTGAAAATGCTTATTTGAGCAAAACAGCACGTTTTGAGCTTTATTCTGCGTTTTAACGCGTAAAACAGCATAAAACGACGAAATTTTTTATTCGTTTTTATTAATATTGCGTCTATTTGAACGATTTCAACGATCTAAAATGCTTGAAAATGCTTATTTTAGCAAAACAGCGTTTTGAGCTTTAATCTGCGTTTAACGCGTAAAACAGCATAAAACGACGAAATTTTTATTATTCGTTTTTATTTATTGTCTATTTGAACGATTTCAACGATCTAAATGCTTGAAAATGCTTATTTTAGCAAACAGCACGTTTTTGAGCTTTAATCTGCGTTTAACGCGTAAACACATAAAACGACGATTTTATTATTCGTTTTTTAATATTGCGTCTATTTGAACGATTTCACGATCAAAATGCTTGAAAATGCTTATTTTAGCAAAACA
>NW_027047395.1:0-15150 GCF_025399875.1 Dalotia coriaria
GGCCCTTTTTTTTTAGCGAAAACCAAAAAAACCCAAAAAAAAACTGTTTTGGCCAAAAGCATTTTAAAAACTTTTTAACGTTGTGTTTTTAAAAAAACAAATTTTAAAAAAAAAGGGTGTTTTTGGTTTTTTTTTAAAACGAATTAAAACCAAAAAATCTGTTTTTTTCTTAACTTTTAACATTTTTTTAACTTAAATCGTTTGAAAATTTAAAAAATTAAATCGTCTTTTGAAAAAGCTGTTTTACCGTTAAAAGCAGATTAAACTCAAAACTTACTGTTTTGCTTAAAAAAAAAAGCATTTTCAACATTTTAGATCTTTTAAATTTTCAATGAAGCCAAAATTAATAAAAACGAATAATAAAAATTTTTTCGTTTTATGCTGGCTTTTCGGACGTTAAACGCAGATTAAGCTCAAAACGTAACGTTTTCAAAATAAAACATTCAAAACATTTAGATCGTGAAATCGTTAAATAGACGCAATAAATAAAAACGAATAATAAAATTTCGTCGTTTTATGCTGTTTACGCGTTAAACGCAGAATAAACTCAAACGTGCTGTTTTGCTAAAATAAGCATTTTCAAGCATTTTAGTCTTGAAATCGTTCAAATAACGCAATATTTAAAAACGAATAATAAAATTTCGTCGTTTTTTTGCTGTTTTACGCGTTAAAACCCGATTAAACTCAAAAACGTCTTTTGCAAAATAACATTTCAAGCATTTTAGATCCGTTAAAACGATTCAAATAGGCAGCGTTTATTAAAACCAAATAATTTTAAAAAAAATTCGTCGTTTTTTATGCGGCCTTTAAATACGGTTAAAAGCGATTAAACTCAAAAAGTTGCTTTTTTTTGCTAAAAAAAGCATTTTCAAGCATTTTAACGTTGAAATCGTTCAAATACGAATTTTAAATTAATAAAACGAATAATAAAAGGTTTGCTTTTAGCTTTTACGCGTTAAACCGTTAAACTCAAAACGTCGGCTAAAATAACATTACAAGCATTTAGATCGTTTAAATCGTTTCAAAAGAAGCAATATAATAAAAACGAATAATAAAATTCGTCCTTTTATGCTGTTTTACGCGTTAAAACCGATTAAAGCTCAAAACGTGCGTAAAATGCTTTTAAGCTTTTAGATCGTTAAATCGTTCAAATAGACGCAATATTAATAAAACTAAAAAAAATTTTTCTTTTTTTGCTGTTTACGCGTTAAAACGCGAATAAAATCAAAACTGCTGTTTTGTAAAATGCATTTTACATTTTAGATCGTTGAAATCGTTCAAATAACAATATAATTAAAACGATTTAAAAAAAATTTTGTCGTTTTATGCATTTTTACGCGTTAAAACGCGTTAAAGCTCAAAAGGGTGTTTGCTAAAATAAGCATTTTCAAGCATTTTAAAATCGTTGAAATCGTTCAAATAGAAGCAATATTAATAAAACGAATAATAAAAAAATTGTCGTGTTTTGCTGTTTTTGCGTTAAAAGCAGTTAAAGCTAAAACGTGCTTTTTGCTAAAATAAGCATTTTCAAGCTTTTAGATCGTTTAAAACGTAAATAGAACAATATAATAAAAACGAATAATAAAAAATTCGTCTTTTATGCTGTTTTACGCGTTAAAACGCGATTAAAGCTAAAACGTGCTGTTTTGCTAAAATAAGCATTTTCAAGCATTTTAGATCCCTTGAAATCGTTCAAATAGACGCAATATTAATAAAAACGAAAAATAAAGAATTTTAGTGTTTTTTACCGCGTTAAAACGCGTTAAAAGCTCAAAACGTGCTGCTGCAAAATAAGCATTTTCAAGCATTTTAGATCGTTGAAATCGTTCAAATAGACGCAATATTAATAAAAACAGATAATAAAAATTTCGTCGTTTTTATGCTGTTTACGCGTTAAAACGCGGAAGTCAAGCTCAAAACGTGCTGTTTTTACGCTTTAAAATAAATTTTCAAAAGCATTTAGATCGTTGAAATCGTTCAAATAGACGCAATATTAATAAAAACGAATAATAAAATTTCCTCGTTTTACATGCTTGTTTTACGCGTTAAAACGCAGAATAAAGCACAAACGTGCTGTTTTGCTTGCTTTAAAATTAAGCATTTTCAAGCATTTTAAATCGTTGAAATCACGTTTAGTAGACGCAATATTAATAAAAACATGAATAATAAAGTTTCCGTACGTTTTTTGTGCTGCTTTACACGCGTTAAAACGCAGATTGAAGCTCAAAACACATTGCTTGTTGCTAAAAAATAATCATTTTCAGCATTTTTAGATCGTTGGAAATCGTTTCAAATAGAGAAGCAATAATATTAATAAAAAGGAATAATAAAAATTCGTCGTTTTATGCTGTTTTTACGCGTTAAAACGCAGATTAAAATGCAAAACGTGCTGTTTTGCTAAATAAACTTTCAAGCATTTTGAATCGTTGAAATCGTTCAAATAGACTTAATATTAATAAAACGAATAATAAAAAATGTTGTCGTTTTTATGCTGTTTTTACGCGTTAAAACGCTGATTAAAGCTTCAAAACGTGCTGTTTTGCTAAAATAAGCATTTTCAAGCATTTTTAGATCGTTGAAATCCTCGTTCAAAATAGACGCAATATTAATAAAAACGAATAATAAAATTTCGTCGTTTTATGCTGTTTACGCGTTAAAACGCAGAATAAAGCTCAAAACGTGCTGTTTTGCTAAAATAAGCATTTTCAAGCATTTTAGATCGTTGAAATCGTTCAAATAGAACGCAATTTAATAAAAACGAATAATAAAAAGTTTCGTCGTTTTAATGCTGTTTTACGCTTAAAACGCAGTTAAAACTCAAAGATCGTTTCTGTTCAAAATAAGCATTTTCAAAGCATTTTAGATCGTTGAAATCGTTTCAAATAGAGCAATTAAGATAAAAACGAATAATAAAAATTTCGTCGTTTTTATGCTGTTTTACGCGTTAAAGCAGATTAAACTCAAAACGTGCTGTTTTGTAAAATAAGCATTTTCAAGCATTTTAATCGTTTGAAATCGTTTAGCGAAGTATTAATAAAAACGAATAATAAAAATTCGTCTTTTAATGCTGTTTTACGCGTTAAAACGCAGATTAAAGCTCAAAACGTCTGATTTTTGCTAAAATAAGCATTTTCAAGCATTTTAGATCGTTGAAATCGTTCAAATAGAGCAATATTAATAAAAACGAATAATAAAAATTTCGTCGTTTTATGCATTTTACGCGTTAAAACGCGATTTAAACTCAAAACGTGCTGTTTTGCTAAAATAAGCATTTTCAAGCATTTTAGATCGTTTGAAATCGTTCAAATAGACGCAATATTAATAAAAACGAATAATAAAAATTTCGTCGTTTTTATGCTGTTTTACGCGTTAAAACGCAGATTAAAGCTCAAAACGTGCTGTTTTGCTTTTAAATAAGCATTTTCAGCATTTTAGATCGTTGAAATCGTTCAAATAGACGCAATATTAATAAAAACGAATAATAAAAATTTCGTCGTTTTATGCTGTTTTACGCGTTAAAACGCAGATTAAAGCTCAAAACGTGCTGTTTTGCTAAAATAAGCATTTTCAAGCATTTTAGATCGTTGAAATCGTTCAAATAGACGCAATATTAATAAAAACGAATAATAAAAATTTCGTCGTTTTATGCTGTTTTACGCGTTAAAACGCAGATTAAAAGCTCAAAACGTGCTGTTTTGCTAAAATAAGCATTTTCAAGCATTTTAGATCGTTGAAATCGTTCAAATAGACGCAATAAAATAAAAACGAATAATAAAAATTTCGTCGTTTTATGCTGTTTTACGCGTTAAAACGCAGAATAAAGCTCAAAACGTGCTGTTTTGCTAAAATAAGCATTTTCAAGCATTTTAGATCGTTGAAATCGTTCAAATAGACGCAATATTAATAAAAACGAATAATAAAAATTCGTCGTTTTTATGCTGTTTTACGCGTTAAAACGCAGATTAAAGCTCAAACGTGCTGTTTTGCTAAAATAAGCATTTTCAAGCATTTTAGATCGTTGAAATCGTTCAAATAGAGCAATATAATAAAAAAAGAATAATAAAAATTTCGTCGTTTTATGCTGTTTTACGCGTTAAAACGCAGAATAAAGCTCAAAACGTGCTGTTTTGCTAAAATAAGCATTTTCAAGCATTTTAGATCGTTGAAATCGTTCAAATAGAACGCAATATTAATAAAACGAATAATAAAAATTGTCGTTTTTATGCTGTTTTACGCGTTAAAACGCAGATAACGCTCAAAACGTGCTGTTTTGCTAAAATAAGCATTTTCAAGCATTTTAGATCGTTGAAATCGTTCAAATAGACGCAATAAAATAAAAACGAATAATAAAAATTCATCGTTTTATGCTGTTTTACGCGTTAAAACGCAGATTAAAGCTCAAAACGTGCTGTTTTGCTAAAATAAGCATTTTCAGGCATTTTAGATCGTTGAAATCGTTCAAATAGACGCAATATTAATAAAAAACGAATAATAAAAATTTCGTCGTTTTATGCTGTTTACGCGTTAAAACGCAGATTAAAGCTCAAAACGTGCTGTTTTGCTAAAATAATCATTTCAAGCATTTTAGATCGTTGAAATCGTTCAAATAGAAGCAATATTAATAAAAACGAATAATAAAAATTCTGTCGTTTTATGCTGTTTTACGCGTTAAAACGCAGATTAAAGCTCAAAACGTGCTGTTTTGCTAAAATAAGCATTTTCAAGCATTTAGATCGTTGAAATCGTTCAAATAGACGCAATATTAATAAAAACGAATAATAAAAATTTGTCGTTTTATGCTGTTTACGCGTTAAAACGCTGATTAAAGCTCAAAACGTGCTGTTTTGCTAAAAGTATTTTTAAGCATTTTAGATCGTTTAAATCGTTCAAATAGAAGAAAATTTAAAAAAAAAACGAATAATAAAAATTCGTCGTTTTTGCTGTTTTACGCGTTAAAACGCAGATTAAAAACTCAAACGTACTGTCTTGCTAAAAAAAAGCATTTTCCATTTAGATCGTTGGAACGATCAAATAGACGAAAAAATAAAAAACAATAATAAAATTTCGCGTTTTATGTGTTTTACGCGTTAAACGCAGAAAAGTCAAAAGGGTGTTTTGCTAAAAAAACATTTTCAAGCATTTTAAACGTTGAAATCGTTTAAAAGAAGCAATATTAATAAAAAAAGAATAATTAAAATTTTTCATTTTTTTGCTGTTTTACGCGATAAAAAAAGCAGATTGCTCAAAACGTGCTGTTTTGCTAAAATAAGCATTTTAAGCATTTTAGATCGTTGAAATCGTTCAAATAGAAGCTAAAAATAAAAAAAAAGAATAATAAAAAATTTCGTCGTTTTATGCTGTTTTACGCAAAACGCAGAATAAAGCTAAAACGTGCTGTTTTTCTAAAAAAAGATTTTCGCATTTTAAATCGTTGAAATCTTAAATAGACGCAATATTAATAAAAACGAATAATAAAAAATTTCGCGTTTTATGCGTTTACGCGTTAAAAAGCAGATTAAAGCCAAAAAAGGGGTTTTGCTAAAATAAGATTTTCGCATTTTAAATCGTTGAAATCGTTCAAATAGACGCAATATTAATAAAAAAAGAATAAAAAAAACGTCGTTTTATTTTTTAAAAAAACGAATTAAATAAAACGTGTTTTTGTAAAAAATTTTCCTTTTCTTAAACTAAAAGGTTTTTTAAAAAGAAAAATTTAAAAATTTTTTCGTTTTATGTTTTTAGCTTAAAAAAGTATTAAATCCGTTTGTTTTTTTAAAAGCAATTTTTAACTTTTTTAACGTTGTTTTTTTTAAATAAGCAATTTAAAAAAAAAAACGTTAAAAAATTTTTCGTTTTTTTTTTAGTTTAAAAAAAATTTGCTTGTGTTTTGTTAAAAAAGCATTTTTTGCTTTTAAAAGTTGTTTGTTAAAAAAAAGGGGAATTTTAATTTAAAAAAAAATTAAAAAAAATTTTTTTTTTTTTTTCGCGTTAAAAACGTTAAAAAATAAAACGGGTTTTTTTTTTAAAAAGTTTTTAAATTTTAACTTAAAACGTTAAATAAAAAAAAAAAAAAAAAATAAAAAATTTTTGGTTTTTTTGGTTTTGGTTAAAACCAAAAAGCTGTTGTTTTTTTTAAAATAAGCATTTTCGCATTTTTTTTTGGGAAAACGTTCAAAAGAGCAAAAATAAAAAAAAAAAAAATTTCGTGTTTTTTTTTGTTTTACGCGTTTAAAAAGCAGAATAAAACTCAAAACGTGCTTTTTTGCTAAAATAAGCATTTTCAAGCATTTTAGATCGTTGAAATCGTTCAAAATAGACGCAATATTAATAAAAACGGAATAATAAAAAATTCGTCGTTTTTATGCTGTTTTACGCGTTAAAACGCAGATAAAGCTCAAAACGTGCTGTTTGGCTAAAATAAGCATTTTCAAGCATTTTAGATCGTTGAAATCGTTCAAATAGAAGCAATATTAATAAAAACGAATATTAAAAAATTCGTCGTTTTTATGCTGTTTTACGCGTTAAAACGCAGATTAAAACTCAAAACGTGCTGTTTTTGCTAAAATAAGCTCAAGCATTTTTAGATCGTTGAAATCGTTCAAATAGACGCAATAAAATAAAAACAGATAATAAAAATTTCGTCGTTTTTATGCTTTTGTTTTACGCGTTAAAACGCAATTAAACTCAAACGATGCTGTTTGCTAAATAAGCATTTTCAAGCATTTTAGATCGTTGAAATCGTTCAAATAGACGCAATATTAATAAAAACGAATAATAAAATTTCGTCACGTTTTTATGCTATTTTTACGCGTTAAAACGCAGAATAAAGCTCAAAACGTGCTGTTTTTGCTAAAATAAGTATTTTTCAAGCATTTTAGATCGTTGAAATCGTTTCAAATAGAAGCAATATTGTAAAAACGAATAATAAAATTCGTCGTTTTTATGCTGTTTTACGCGTTAAAACTACCAGATCACAGAGCTCAAAACGTGCTGATTTGCTAAAATAAGCATTTTCAAGCATTTTAGATCGTTGAAATCGATCAAATAGACGCAATAAAATAAAAACGAATAATAAAAAATTTCGTGTTTTGCATGCTGTTTTACGCGTTAAAACGCAGATTAAAGCTGGAAACGTGCTGTTTTTGCTAAAATAAGCATTTTCAAGCATTTTTAAATCGTTGAAATCGTTCAAATAGACGCAATATTAATAAAAACGAATAATAAAATTTCGTCGGTGCATAACCTTTTACGCGTTAAAACGCAGATTAAAGCTCAAAAACGTGCTGTTTTGCTAAAATAATCATTTTTCAAGCATTTTTAGATCGTTGAAATCGTTCAAATAGAAGCAATATTAATAAAACGAATAATAAAAGAATTCGTCGTTTTTATGCTGTTTACGCATTAAAACGCAGATTAAAGCTTTCAAAATGTGCTGTTTTGCTAAAATAGCATTTTTCAAGCATTTTAGATCGTTGAAATCGTTCAAATAGACGCAATATTAATAAAAACGAATAATAAAATTTCGTCGTTTTATGCTGTTTACGCGCGTTAAAACGCTGATTAAAGGTCAAAACGTGCTGTTTTTGCTAAAATAAGCATTTTTCAAGCATTTTTAGATCGTTGAAATCGTTCAAATAGACGCAGTATTAATAAAAACGAATAATAATAAAAATTTCGTCGTTTTTTATGCTGTTTTACGCGTTGAAACGCAGAATAAAAACTCAAAACGTGCTGTTTTGCTTCATGGCATTTTGAAGCATTTTAGATCGTTGAAATCGTTCAAATAGACGCAATATTAATAAAAACGGAATGTAAATTTCGTAGATTTTTTTTTTATGCTGTTTTACGCGTTAAAACGCAGAATAAAGCTCAAACGTGCTGTTTAATAAAATAAGCATTTTCAAGCATTTAAATCCGTTGAAATCGTTCAAATAGACGCAATATTAATAAAAACGAATAATAAAAATTTCGTCGTTTTTTGTACTTGCTTTGCACGCGTTAAAACGCAGATTAAAGTTCAAAACGTGCTGTTTTGCTTTAAAATAATCATTTTCAAGCATTTTGGATCGTTTGAAATCGTTCAAATAGAAGCAATATTAATAAAAATTCGTCGTTTTTATACTGACTGCATTAAAACGCAGATTAAAAGCTCAAAACGTGCTGTTTTTGCTGGAAATAAGCATTTGCACCGGCATTTTAGATCGTTGAAATCGTTCAAATAGACTTGCCAATATTAATAAAACGAATAATATAAAAAATTTTTGTCGTTTTTTATGCTGTTTTACGCGTTAAAACGCTGATTAAGCTCAAAACGTGCTGTTTTTGCTTTAAAATAAACATTTTTCAAGAAGCATTTTAGATCCGTTGAAATCGTTCGATAGACGCAATAATGGCAGAAATCGAATTATAAAAAATTTCGTCGTTTTATGCTGTTTACGCGTTAAAACGCGAATAAAACTCAAAACGTGCTGTTTTGCTTTAAAATAAGCATTTTCAAGCATTTTTAGATCGTTGAAATCGTTCAAATAGAGAAGCAATATTAATAAAAAACGATTAATAAAAAATTGTCGTTTTTATGCTGTTTTACGCGTTAAAACGCAGATTAAAGCTCAAAACGTGCTGTTTTGCTTTAAAATAAGCATTTCAAGCATTTTTCAGATCGTTGGAAATCGTTCAAATAGACGCAATATTAATAAAAACGAATAATAAAAAGATTTCGTCGTTTTTTATGCTGTTTTACGCGTTAAAACGCAGATTAAAACTCAAAACGTACTGTTTTGCTGAAAATAGCATTTTCAAGCATTTTTTAGATCGATCGTTCAAATAGAAGCAATATTAATTAAAACGAATAATAAAAAAATTCGTCGTTTTATGCTGTTTTACGCGTTAAAAACGCAGATTAAAGCTCAAAACGTGCTGTTTTGCTGAAATAAACTTTTCTCAAGCATTTTAGATCGTTGAAATCACGTTCAAATAGACGCAATATTAATAAAACGAATAATAAAAATTTCGTCGTTTAATGCTGTTTTACGCGTTAAAACGCTGATTAAACTCAAAACACAGCATTTTGCTAAATAACATTTCAAGCATTTTAGATCGTTGAAATCGCTCCAAATAGACGCAATATTAATAAAAACGAATGGCAAAATTTCGTCGTTTTTATGCTGTTTTACGCGTTAAAACGCAGAATAAAGCTCAAACGTGCTGTTTTGCTAAAATAAGCACATTTCAAGCATTTTAGATCGTTGAAATCGTTCAAATAGACGCAATAGTAATAAAAACGAATAATAAAATTTCGTCGTTTTATGCTGTTTTACGCGTTAAAACGCAGATTAAAAGCTCAAACGTGCTGTTTTTGCTGAAATAAGCATTTTCAAGCATTATAGATCGTTGAAATCGTTTTAAATAGAAGCAATATTAATAAAAACGAATAATAAAAATTCGTCATTTTTATGCTGTTTTACGCGTTAAAACGCAGATTAAAGCTCAAAACGTGTTTTGCTAAAATAGACATTTTCAAGCATTTTAGATCGTTGAAATCGTTCAAATAGAAGCAATATTAATAAAAATGGTTGTTTGTAAAGTAGGTTTACGATCGAGATGTTTACGTGATAACGTCTTATTGGTAAATAAGTTTTTTTTTTTTATTTGCAATTGTTGTAACACTTCATACTTCACATTTTGTTTCACTGTTGGGCTCCCCGCACACTACAAACTTTTATCGGCCCGTAAAACATTCAGCGTAAACTTAACCGCACGAGAAAATCTCCATTCGTTTACGTATGCCGCTAGAGTGAAGACGGAAGATCGGTCAACTCACTCGAACACTTATGACACAGCACGGAATGACTGGCAGCGCTCGAGAGATGAGACGGAGATCGGTCCGTCTCTCTCTGTACTAACGAGAGGGGTCCGGAATGACTGGCAGCGCTCGAGAGAGGGGCGGGAGATCGGTCGTCTCTCTCTGGTTATAACGAGCGGGGTCGGAATGACTGGCAGCGCTCGAGGGGAGACGGAGATCGGTCCGTCTCTCTCGTTATAACGAGAGGGGGTATACCGCGATCGACACGCTCGTGACACGGTGTCTGAACAGTAACCCAATAAAACGATTTTAAAGACGTTATCACGTCAAAACGGGTAACAACAAATTCGTCGTTTTATGCTGTTTACGCGTTAAAACGCAGATTAACGCTCAAAACGTGCTGTTTTGCTAAAATAAGCACATTTTCAGAAGCATTTTAGATCGTTGAAATCGTTTAAATAGACGTAATAAAATAAAAACGAATAATAAAAATTTCGTCGTTTTTTATGCTGTTTTGCACGTGTTAAAACGCAGATGAAGCTCAAAAACGTGCTGTTTTGCTAAAATAAGCATTTTCAAGCATTTTAAATCGTTGAAATCGTTCAAATAGACGCAATATTAATAAAAACGAATAATAAAAAATTTCGTCGTTTTTATGCTGCTTTACGCGTTAAAACGCGCAGATTAAAGCTCAAAACGATATGTTTAACTAAAATAATCATTTTTCAAGCATTTTAGATCGTTGAAATCGTTCAAATAAACAATATTAATAAAAACGGAATAATAAAAATTCGTCGTTTTATGCTGTTTTATGCATTAAAACGCCAGTTAAAGCTCAAAACGATGCTGTTTTGCTAAGTAACATTTTCAAGCATTTTAGATCGTTGAAATCGTTCAAATAGACGCAATATTAATAAAACGAATAATAAAAATTTCGTCGTTTTTATGCTGTTTTACGCATTAAAACGCTGATTAAAGCTCAAAACGTGCTGTTTGCTAAAATAAGCATTTTAAGCATTTTAGATCCGTTGAAATCGTTCAAATAGACGCAATATTAATAAAAACGAATAATAAAATTTCGTCGTTTTTATGCTGTTTACGCGTTAAAACGCAGAATAAAACTCAAAAACGTGCTGTTTTGCTAAAATAAGCATTTTCAAGCATTTTAGATCGTTGAAATCGTTCAAATATCGAGAAGCAATAATAAAACGATTAATAAAAATTGGTCGTTTTATGCTGTTTTCTGCCGATTAAAACGCAGATTAAAGCTCAAAACGTGTTGTTTTTGCTAAAATAAGCATTTTCAAGCATTTTAGATCGTTGAAATCGTTCAAATAGACGCAATATTAATAAAAACGAAGATAATAAAAATTCGTCGTTTTATGCTGTTTTACGCGTTAAAACGCAGATTAAAGCTGAAAACGTGCTGTTTGCTACGTAAGCATTTTCAAGCATTTTAGATCGGTAGAATCGTTCAAATAGAAGCAATATTAATAAAAACAAATAATAAAAAGATTCGTCGTTTTATGCTTTTGTTTTACGCGTTAAAACGCAGATTAAAAGCTCAAAACGTGCTGTTTTGCTAAAATAAGCATTTTCAAGCATTTTAGATCGTTGAAATCGTTCAAATAGACGCAATATTAATAAAAAACGAATAATAAAAATTTCGTCGTTTTATGCTGTTTTACGCGTTAAAACGCAGATTAAAGGATCAAAACGTGCTGTTTTGCTAAAAATAGCATTTTCAACCATTTTAGATCGTTGAAATCGTTCAAATAGAAGCAATATTGGCAAAAACGAATAATAAAATTCGTCGTTTTTATGCTGTTTACGCGTTAAAACGCAGATTAAAAGCTCAAAACGTGCTGTTTTGGCACAAATAAGCATTTTCAAGCATTTTAGATCGTTGAAATCGTTCAAATAGACGCAATATTAATAAAAACGAATAATAAAATTTCGTCGTTTTTATGCTGTTTTGCACGCGTTAAAACGCTGATTAAAGCTCAAAACATGCTACTGTTTTGCTAAAATAAACATTTTAAAGCATTTTAGATCGTTGAAATCGTTCAAATAGACGCAATATTAATAAAAACGAATAATAAAAAAGATTCGTCGTTTTTTATGCTGTTTTCCGCATTAAAACGCAGATTAAAGCAAAACGTGCTGTTTTGCGCAAAATTAAGCATTTTCAAGCATTACAGATCGTTGAAATCGTTCAAATGAAGCAATATTAATAAAAACGAATAATAAAAATTTTGTCGCTTTTATGCTGTTTTACGCCGTTAAAACGCAGATTAAAAGCTCAAAACGTGCTGTTTTGCTAAAATAAGCATTTTCAAGCATTTTAGATCGTTGAAATCACGTTTAAATGAAGCAATATTAATAAAACGAATAATAAAAAATTCGTCATTTTTATGCTGTTTTATGCGTTAAAACGCAGATTAAAACTCAAAACAGTAGCATTTTTGCTAAAATAGCCATTTTCCAAGCATTTTTAGATCGTTGAAATCGCTCCAAATAGACGCAATATTAATAAAACGAATAATAAAAATTTCGTCGTTTTTATGCTGTTTTACGCGTTAAACGCAGAATAAAACTCAAAACGTGCTGTTTTGCTAAAATAAGCATTTTCAGAAGCATTTTAGATCGTTGAAATCGTTCAAATAGAAGCAATATTAATAAAAACGAATAATAAAAAAATTCGTCGTTTTTTTATGCTGTTTACGCGTTAAAACGCAGATTAAAGCTCAAAACGTGTTGTTTTGCTTTAAAATAAGCATTTTCAACCATTTTAGATCGTTGAAATCGTTCAAATAGAAGCAATATTAATAAAAACAGATAATAAAAATTCATCGTTTTTATGCTGTTTTACGCGTTAAAACGCAGTTAAAACTCAAAACGTGTTGTTTTGCTAAAATAAGCATTTTCAACCATTTTTGGGTCGTTGAAGTCGTTTCGGAAATAGACGCAATTTTTTAGATCGATGAAATCGTTCAAATAGAAGCAATATTAATAAAAAACAAAATAATAAAAATTGTGTTTTATGCTGTTTACGCGCGTTAAAACACAGATTAAAAGCTAAAACGTGTGTTTTGCTGGTAAGCATTTTCAAGCATTTTAGATCGTTGAAATCGTTTCAAAATAGACGCAATATTAATAAAAAACGAATAATAAAATTTCGTCGTTTTATGCTGTTTTACTTGCCCGTTAAAACGCAGATTAAAAGTTCAAAACGTGCTGTTTTGCTAAAATAAGCATTTTTCAAGCATTTTAGATCGTTGAAATCGTTCAAATAAGAAGCAATATTAATAAAAACGGAATAATAAAAATTCGTCGTTTTTATGCTGTTTTACGCGTTAAACGCGCAGATTAAAGCTCAAAACGTGCTGTTTTGCTAAAATAACATTTTCAAGCATTTTAGATCGTTGAAATCGTTCAAATAGACGCAATATTAATAAAACGAATTAATAAAAAGAATTTCGTCGTTTTTATGCTGTTTTACGCGTTAAAACGCTGATTAAAGCTCAAAACGTGCTGTTTTGCTGAAATAAGCATTTTAAAGCATTTTGTCCGTTGCGAAATCGTTCAAATAGACGCAATATTAATAAAAAACGAATAATAAAAATTCGTCGTTTTATGCTGTTTTACGCGTTAAAACGCAGATTAAAGCTTTCAAAACGTGCTGTTTTGCTAAAATAAAGCATTTTCAATTTTAGATCGCGTTTGAAATCGTTCAAATAGGCCGCAATATTAATAAAAACGAATGTAAAAATTTCGTCGTTTTTATGCTGTTTACGCGTTAAAACGCTGATTAAAAGCTCAAACGTGCTGTTTTGCTAAAATAAGCATTTTAAAGCATTTTGAATCGTTGAAATCGTTCAAATAGACGCAATATTAATAAAATGAATAATAAAAATTCGTCGTTTTTATGCTGTTTACACATTAAAACGCAGATTAAAACTCAAAACGTGCTGTTTTTGCGCACAAAATAAACATTTTCAAGCATTTTAGATCGTTGAAATCGTTCAAATAGAAGCAATATTAATAAAAACGAATAATAAAATTTCGTCCTTTTATGCTGTTTTACGCGTTAAAACGCAGATTAAAACTCAAAACGTGCTGTTTTGCTGATAAGCATTTTCAAGCATTTTAGATCGTTGAAATCGTTTTAAATAGAAGCAATATTAATAAAAACGAATAATAAAAAATTCGTCATTTTTATGCTGTTTTATGCGTTAAAACGCAGATTAAAGCTCAAAACATTTGCTGTTTTGCGCACAAAATAAGCATTTTCGAAGCATTTTAGATCCGTTGAAATCGCTCAAATAGACGCAATATTAATAAAAACGAATAATAAAAAATTTCGTCGTTTTATGCTGTTTTACGCGTTAAAACGCAGAATAAAGCTCAAAACGTGCTGTTTTGCTAAAATAAGCATTTTCAAATTTTGAATCGTTGAAATCGTTCAAATAGAAGCAATATTAATAAAAACAAATAATAAAAATTCGTCGTTTTATGCTGTTTTTACGCGTTAAAATGCAGATTAAAGCTCAAAACGTGTTGTTTTGCTAAAATAAGCATTTTCAACCATTTCAGATCATTGAAATCGTTCAAATAAACAATATTAATAAAAACGAATAATAAAAATTCGTCGTTTTATGCTGTTTTACGCGTTAAAACGCAGATTAAAACTCAAAACGTGTTGTTTTGCTAAAATAACATTTTCAACCATTTTAGATCGTTGGGAAATCGTTCAAATAGACGCAATAAAATAAAAACGAATAATAAAAATTTCGTCACACATGCTGTTTTACGCGTTAAAACGCAGAATAAAACTCAAAACGTGCTGTTTTGCTAAAATAAGCATTTTCAAGCATTTTAGATCGTTAGGAAATCGTTCAAATAGACGCAATATTAATAAAAACGAATAATAAAAATTTCGTCGTTTTTATGCTGTTTTACGCGTTAAAACGCAGATTAAACTCAAAACGTGCTGTTTCGCTAAAATAAGCATTTTCAAGCATTTTTTAGATCGTTGAAATCGTTCAAATAAAACTTAATATTAATAAAAACGAATAAAAAATTCGTCGTTTTTATGCTGTTTTACGCGTTAAACGCAGATTAAAGCTCAAAACATGCTGTTTTGCTAAAATAAGCATTTTCAAGCATTTTAGATCCGTTGAAATCGTTCAAATAGACATAATAAAAATAAAAAACGAATAATAAAAAATTTCGTCGTTTTATGCTGTTTTACGCGTTAAAACGCGAAATAAAGCTCAAAAACGTGCTGTTTTTGCTAAAATAAAGCATTTTTCAAAGCATTTTAGATCGTTGAAATCGTTCAAATA
>NW_027047396.1:0-15147 GCF_025399875.1 Dalotia coriaria
ATTTTAAAAAGAATAAAAAAAACTTTTTCTGTTTTTGCGTTAAAACGCAAATTAAAAACTCAAAACGTGCTGTTTTTTAAAAAAATTTTAAATTTTAGATCGTTAAATCGTTCAAAAAGACGCAATATTAAAAAAAACGAATAATAAAATTTCTCGTTTTATGTTTTTACGCGTTAAAACGCGATTAAAGCTCAAAAAGGGTGTTTTGCTAAAAAAAGCATTTTCGCAAGATTTGGAAATCGTTCAAATAGAACAATATTAATAAAAACGAATAAAAAAATTTTGTCGTTTTATGCTGTTTTACGCGTTAAAACGCAGATTAAAGCTCAAACGCGCTGTTTTGCTAAAATAAGCATTTTCAAGCATCGCAGGATCGCTGAAATCGTTCAAATAGAAGCAATATTAATAAAATGAATAATAAAAATTCGTCGTTTTTATGCTGTTTTACGCGCTAAAACGCAAATTAAAGCTCGCCAAACGTGCTGTTTTGCTAAACAAGCATTTTCAAGTATTTAGATCGTTGGAAATCGTTCAAATAGACGCAATATTAATGTAAAACGAATAACTTCGCCGTTTTGTATGCTGTTTTACGCGCTAAAACGCTGATTAAAGCTCAAACGTGCTGTTTTGCTAAAAATAAGCATTTTCGCTACTTGGTGATCGCTGAAACCGTTCAAATAGAAGCAATATTAATAAAACGAATAATAAAAATTTCGTCGTTTTTATGCTGTTTACGCGTTAAACGCAGATTAAAAGCTCAAACGCGCTGTTTTATGCCAAAAATAAGTATTTTCTACATTTAGATCGATGAAATCGTTTCAAAATAGAAGCAACATTAATAAAACGAATAACAAAAAAATTCGCCATTTTATGCTGCTCTTTACGCGTTAAAAACGCAGATTAAAGCTCAAACGTGCCGTTTTCACAAAATGCTTTTACTCTTCGCCATTTAGATCGTTGAAATCGTTCAAATAGAAGCAATATTAATAAAAAACGAATAATAAAATTTCGTCGTTTTATGTTTCCATGTTAAAACGCGGGAATAAAGCCTTCAAACGTGCTGTTTTGCTAAAATAAGTATTTTCAAGCATTTTAGATCAAGCTGAAATCGTTCAAATAGGAAGCAATATTAACAAAAAACGAATAATAAAAATTCGTCGTTTTAATGCTGTTTACGCGTTAAAATGCAGATTAAAGTCAAAACGTGCTGTTTTGCCAAAAATGTTACTTTTCAAGCATTTGACGTTAAAATCGTTCAAATAGATGCGCACAAAAATAAAAAACGAATAACAAAAATTTCAATGTTTTTATGCTGTTTCACGCGTTAAAAAACGCAGATTAAATCTCAAAACGTGCTGTTTTGCTAAAATAAGTATTTTTCAAGCATTTTAGATCGCTGGAACCGTTTAAATAGAAGCAAATATTAATAAAAACGCAATAATGTAAAAATTCCCGTCATTTTATGCTGTTTTACGCGTTAAAACGCATCAAAAGCTCAAAACGTGTTGTTTTGCTAAAATAAGCATTTTCAAGCATTTTGTGATCGTTGAAATCGTTCAAATAGACGCAATAAAATAAAACGAATAATAAAAATTTCGTCGTTTTATGCTGTTTTACGCGCTAAAACGCATATTAAAGCTCAAAACGCTGTTTTGCTAAATAAGCATTTCAAGCATTTTAAATCAAGCTGAACTGTTCAAATAGACGCAATATTAATAAAAACGAATAATAAAAAATTCTGTCGTTTTTAGTTGCTTTAATAAAGCGTTAAAACGCGGCGATTAAATTAAAACGTGCTGTTTTGCTGCTAAAACAATCATTTTCAAGCATTTTAGATCGTTGGAAATCGTTCAAATAGAAGCAATATTAATAAAAAAAAACGAATAATAAAAAATTCGCTCGTTTTATGTTGTTTACGCATTAAAAACGCAGATTAAAGCTCAAACGTGCTGTTTTGCTAAAATAAGCATTTTCAAGCATTTTAGATCGTTGAAATCGTTCAAATAGACGCAATATTAATAAAAAAAACGAATATCAAAAATTCGTCGTTTTATGTTGTTTTACGCGTTAAAACGCAGATTAAAAGCTCAAACGTGCTGTTTTTATGCTAAAAATAAGCATTTTCATGCATTTTAGATCGTTGAAATCGTTCAAATAGACGCAATATTAATAAAAAACGAATAATAAAAATTCGTCGTTTTATGCTGTTTTGCGCGTTAAAACGCAGACAAAAGCTCAAACGCGCTGTTTTGGCGCAAAATAAGCATTTTTCGCTAAGCATTTTAGATCGCTGAAATCGTTCGGGGCCAGGAAGCCGTCATTAATAAAAACCAATAATAAAAAATCGTCGCTTTTATGCTGTTTTACGCGTTAAAACGCAGATCAAAGCTCAAAACGCGCTGTTTTGTTAAATAAGCATTTTCAAGCATTTTAGATCGTTGAAATCGTTGAAATAGAAGCGCAATATTAATAAAAAACGAATAATAAAAAAATCGTCATTTTTATGCTGTTTACGCGTTAAAACGCAGATTAAAAAGCTCAAACGTGCTGTTTTTGCTAAATAAGTATTTTCAAGCATTTTAGATCGTTGAAATCGTTCAAATAGACGCAATATTAATAAAACGAATAATAAAATTCCTTTTTTCGTCGTTTTACGCTGTTTTACGCGTTAAACGCAGATTAAAGCTCAAAAGGTGCTGTTTTGCTAAAATACATTTCAAGACGCAGATCGTTGAAATCGTTCAGAAGCACATTAACAAAAAACGAATAATAAATTCGTCGTTTTATGCTGTTTTACGCGTTAAACGCAGATTAAAAGCTCAAAACGTGCTGTTTTGCTAAAATAAGTATTTTGCCATTTTAGATCGCTGAAATCGTTCAAATAGACGCAATATTAATGCAAAACGAATAATAAAATTTTCGTCGTTTTTATGTTGTTTACGCGTTAAAAACGCAGATTAAAGCCTCAAAACGCGCTGTTTTGCTTAAATAAGCATTTTCAAGCATTTTAGATCGTTGAAATCGTTTAAATAGAAGCAATATTAATAAATGAATAATAATGGTTACGGGATAAGCTGGCAGCCGCATGCGTTGTAAAACGTAGATTAAAAGCTCAAAACGTGCTGTTTTGCCAATATAAGCATTATTTTTCAAGTATTTTGTGATCGTTGAAATCATTCAAATAGACGCAATATTAATAAAAACGAATAATAAAAATTTCGTCGTTTTATAAGCGTTTCTACGCTGCTAAACGCAAGTAACAAAAGCTCAAAAACGTGCTGTTTTGCTAAAATAAGCATTTTCAAAGCATTTAGATCGTTGAAATTTCAATTCAAATAGAAGCAATATTAATAAAAAAACGAAGTAGCGTACCCGTCGTTTTTAGTTTCGTTTTACGCGTTAAAATCGCGCGGATTAAAAGCTCAAACGTGCTGTTTTCCCCTAAAATAAAAACATTTTCAAGCATTTTAGATCGTTGAACCGTTCAACAGACGCAATATTAACAAAAACGAATAATAAAAAAATTCGTCGTTTTTATGTTGTTTTACGCGTTAGAACGCAGATTAAAGCTCAAAAACGCGCTGTTTTGCCAAAATAAGTATTTTTCGGGCATTTTAGATCGTTGAAATCGTTCAAATAGAGTAAGTAAGCATTAATAAAAAACGAATAATAAAAAATTCGTCGTTTTATGCTGTTTACGCGTTAAAACGCATTTCAAAGCTCAAACGTGCTGTTTTGCTAAAATAAAGCATTTTCTCGCCATTTTGCGATCGTTGAAATCGTTCAACAGACGCACAAAAATAAAAATCTAATAAAAAATTCCCGTCGTTTCTTTATGTTTTACGCGTTAAAACGCAGAATAAAGCTCAAAACGTGCTGTTTTGCTAAAATAAGCATTTTCGCGTTTTAGACGTTGAAATCGTTCAACAGACGTAATATTAATAAAAAAAAAAAAAAACGAATAATAAAATTTCGTCGTTTTATGTTGTTTTACGCGTTAAATGCAGATTAAAGCTCTCAAACGTGCTGTTTTGCTAAAATAAGTATTTTTCAAGCATTTTGTGATCAAGCTGAAATGTTCAAATAGAAGCTACATTATTAATAAAAAAAAAACGAATAATAAAAATTCCGGTCGTTTTATGCTGTTTTACGCGTTAAAACGCAAATTAAAGCTCTCAAAACGCTGTTTTTGCTGCCAGCCAAGCATTTTTCAAGCATTTTAGATCGTTGAAATCGTTCAACAGACGCAATATTAATGTAAAACGAATAATAAAATTTTCGTCGTTTTTATGCTGTTTTACGCTGCCAAAAATCGCTGGATTAAAAGCTCAAAACGTGCTGTTTTGCTAAAATAAGCATTTTCAAGCATTTTAGATCGTTGAAATTGTTCAAATAGAAGCAATATTAATAAAAAAAACGAATAATAAAAATTTTAAGTTCTTTTTATGCTGTTTACGCGTTAAAACGCAGATTGCAAAAGCTCAAAAACGTGCTGTTTTGCCAAAATGCTACTTTCAAGTATTTCTCTTAGATCGCTGAAACCGCTTCAAATAGAAGCAACATTAATAAAAAACGAATAATAAAAATTGGTCATTTTTATGCGCTGTTTTACGCGTTAAAACGCGATTAAAGCTCAAAACGTGCTGTTTTGCCAAAAATAAGCATTTTCGCATTTTAGACGTTGAAATCGTTCAAATAGACGCAATAATAAAACAATAATAAAATTTCGTCGTTTTGGCGCTGTTTTACGTGTTAAAACGCAGAATAAAAGCTCAAAACGTGCCGTTTCCTACAAAATAAGTATTTTCGCCATTTTAGATCGTTGAAATCGTTCAAATAGACGCGAATAAAAAATAAAAACGTGAATAATAAAAATTTCGTCGTTTCGCTGTTTTACGCGTTAAAACGGTAAGAATAAAGCTCGAAAACGTGCTGTTTTGCTTAAAAATAAGCATTTTCAAGCATTTGTGACGTTGAAATCGTTCAAATAGACGCAATATTAATAAAAACGAATAATAAAAATTTCGTCGTTCTTTTATGCTGTTTTACGCGTTAAAACGCAGATTGTAAAAGCTCACAAACGTGCTGTTTTGCTAAAAATAAGCATTTTCAAGCATTTTAGATCGTTGAAATCGTTCAAATAGAAGCAATATTAATAAAAAACGAATAATAAAATTCGTCGTTTTATGTTGTTTTGCGCACGCGTTAAAACGCAAAATTAAAGCCCTCACAAAACGTGCTGTTTTGCTAAAATAAGCATTTTCTCAAGCATTTTGTGATCAAGCTGAAATCGTTCAAATAGACGCAATATTAATAAAAACGAATAATAAAACTTCGTCGTTTTATGCTGTTTTACGCGTTAAAATGCTGGACAAAAGTCAAAACGTGCTGTTTTGCTAAAATAAGTATTTTCGCCATTTTAGATCGTTGAAATCGTTCAAATAGAAGTATTACATTAATAAAAACGAATAATAAAAATTTCGTCGTTTTTATGCTGTTTTACGCGTTAAAACGCAGATTGTGCCTCAAAACGTTTTGCCAAAATAAGTATTTTAAGCATTTTAGATCGATGAACTGTTTAAATAGAAGCTAAATATTAATAAAAAACGAATAATAAAATTCGTCATTTTATGCTGTTTTACGCGTTAAAACGCAGATTAAAGCTCAAAACGTGCTGTTTTGCTAAAATAAGCATTTTCGCCCTTTTAGATCGTTGAAATCGTTCAAAAGGGCGCAATAAAAAAAAAAACGAATAATAAAAATTTTTTTTCGTTTTTTTGCTGTTTTTTCGCGTTAAAACGCAGATTAAAACTCAAAACGGGGTTTTTCCCAAAATAAAACATTTTCAAGCATTTTTTGATCGTTTAAATCCCTTCAAATAGAAACAATATTAATAAAAAAGAATAATAAAAAAAACGTCTTTTTTTTGCTGTTTTTCCCCGTTAAAACGCAGATTTTAAAACTCAAAACGTGCTGTTTTGCTAAAATAAAACAAGCATTTTTTGATCGTTTAAATCGTTCAAAAGACGCAAATTTTAAAAAAAACGGGAAAAATAAAAAATTTTGTCGTTTTTTTTTGCTGTTTTACGCGTTAAAAACGCTGATTCTCAAAACGTTCTGTTTTGCTAAAAATAAGCATTTTTAAAACATTTTTGGGTCGTTTGGGGAAAACGTTCAAATAGACCAAAAATTTAAAAAAAAAACGAATAATAAAAAATTTGTCGTTTTTTTGCTGTTTTTTCGCAAAAAGCAGATTAAAAACTCAAAAAAGTGCTGTTTTGCTAAAATAAGGGATTTTTTAAGCATTTTAGATCGTTGAAATCCCTTCAAATAGAAGCAATATTAATAAAAACGAATAATAAAATTTTTTGTCGTTTTATGCTGTTTTACGCGTTAAAACGCAGATTAAACTCAAAATTTCTGTTTTTCTTAAATAAGCATTTTCGCCCTTTAAAATCGTTTTAAAAACGTTTTTAGAAGCAATATTAATAAAAACGAATAATAAAAAATTGGCCCTTTTTTTGCTGTTTTTCGCGTTAAAACCAGATTAAAACCCAAAAAAGTGCTGTTTTGCTAATATAAGCATTTTCAAGCATTTTAGATCGTTTAAATCATTCGGGAAAAGACGCAAATATTTATAAAAAAAGAAAATAAAATTTCGTCGTTTTTATGCTGTTTTTTCGCGTTAAAAAAGCAGATTAAAGCTCAAAACGTGCTGTTTTGCTAAAATAAAAACATTTTCCAAAAACATTTTTGGGTCGTTGAAATGTTCAAATAGACGCAACATTAATAAAAAAAAAGAATAATAAAAATTCGTCGTTTTTATGGGTGTTTTTCGCGTTAGAACGCAGATTAAAGCTCAAAAAGTGCTGTTTTGCTAAAATAAAAATTTTTTTAACATTTTAGATCGTTGGGAAAACGTTCAAATAGAAGCAATATTAAAAAAAAACGAATAATAAAAAAAACGTCATTTTTTTTGCTGTTTACGCCAAAACGCAAATTTTTAAACTCAAAACGTGCTGTTTTTTCTGAAAAAAAGCATTTTTAACATTTTAGATCGTTAAATCGTTCAAATAGAAGCAATATTTAAAAAAAGAATAATAAAAAAAAAACCCTCTTTTTTTGCTGTTTTACGCGTTAAAAGCAGATTAAAGCTCAAAACGTGCTGTTTTTTTCCAAAAAAAAACATTTTCAAGCATTTTTTGATCGTTGAAATCCCTTTTAAAAGACGCAATATTAATAAAAACGAAAATAAAAATTTTTGTCGTTTTTTTGCTGTTTTTACGCGTTAAAACGCTGATTAAAGCTCAAAACGTTCTGTTTGCTAAAATAAACATTTTCAAGCATTTTTAAAACGTTGGAAAACGTTCAAAAGACGAATTAATAAAAAGAAAAATAAAAAAAATTTGTCGTTTTTATGCTGTTTTTCGCGTTAAAACGCAGATTGCCCCAAAAAGTGTTTTTTGCTAATATAAGCATTTTCAAATTTTAACTTAAATTTTAAATAGAACTATTAATAAAAACGAATAAAAAACCCCCATTTTTCTGTTTACGCGTTAAAACCAATTTCAAAAGGTTTTTCAAAAAAGATTTTAACATTTTTTAAACGTTAAATCGTTAAAAACGAATTTAAAAAAAAACGTTAAAATTTCGTTTTAGCGTTTTTAAAACGGTTCAAAACCTTTTTCAAAAAAAATTTTAGATTTTAATCGTTTAAACGCTAAATAAGCAAAAAAATAAAAAAAATTAAAAATTTTTTTTTGCTTTTTACGCGTTTAAAAAAAATCCAAAAAATTTTTCAAAATAAAAATTTTTAACTTTTAGACGAAATTTCAAAAACAATATTTAAAAAACGAATTAAAATTCGCGTTTTAAAGGTTTTTTTGCTTAAAAAGGTTGCTAAAACTTGTTTTGATTAAACTTTTTAAGCATTTTAACGTTGAAATTTAAAAAAAATAAAAAAGAAAATAAATTTTTCCCTTTTTTTGTTTTGCTTAAAAAACAATTAAAACTAAAAAGTGGTTTTTTTAAAAACATTTTAAAAAAAAGGGAAATTTTAAAAATTTTAATAAAACGAAAATAAAAATTTTATTTTTTGGAAAGCTTAAAAAACCCCTTAAACCAAAAGGTTTTTTTTGTAAAAAAAGCATTTTAAATTTAGATTTAAAAAAGCCAAAAAGTAATTTTTTGCTAAAATAAGCATTTTCAAGCATTTTTTAGATCGTTGAAATGTTTAAATAGAAGCAATATTAATAAAAACGAATAATAAAAATTCGTCATTTTATGCTGTTTTACGCGTTAAAACGCAGATTAAAAGCTCAAAACGTGCTGTTTTGCTAAAATAATAAGTATTTTCAAGCATTTTAGATCGTTGATCGTTCAAATAGACGCAATATTAATAAAAACGAATAAAAGGAACCGGTCGTTTTTTATGCTGTTTTACACGCGTTAAAACGCAGATTAAAGCTCAAAACGTGCTGTTTTGCTAAAATAAACATTTTCAGCATTTTAGATCGTTGAAATCGTTCAAATAGACGCAATAAAAATAAAAAACAAATAATAAAAATTTCGTCGTTTTTATGCTGTTTTACGCGTTAAAACGCAGAATAAAGCTCAAACGTGCTGTTTTGCTAAAATAAACATTTTCAAGCATTTTTAGATCGTTGAAATCGTTCAAATAGACGCAATATTAATAAAAACGAATAATAAAAAATTCGTCGTTTTATGCTGTTTACGCGTTAAAACGCAGATTAAAGCTCAAAACGTGCTGTTTTGCTTTAAAATAAGCATTTTCAGAAGCATTTTAGATCGTTGAAATCGTTCAAATAGAAGCAATATTAATAAAACGAATAATGAAATTTTCGTCGTTTTTATGCTGTTTTACGCGTTAAAACGCAGATTAAACTCAAAACGTGCTGTTTTTGCTTAAATAAGCAAGCATTTTAGATCGTTGAAAATCGTTTAAATAGAAGCAATATTAATAAAAAACGAATAATAAAAATTCGTCATTTTATGCTTTCTTTACGCGTTAAAACGCAGATTAAAGCTCAAAACGTGCTGTTTTGCTAAAATAAGCATTTTCAAGCATTTTTAGATCGTTGAAATCGTTCAAATAGACGCAATAAAATAAAACGAATAATAATAAAAATTTCGTCACATGCTGTTTTACGCCGTTAAAACGCAGTTAAAGCTCAAAACGTGCTGTTTTGCTAAAATTAGCATTTTCAAGCATTTTAGATCGATTTGAAATCGTTCAAATAGAAGCAATATTAATAAAAACGAATAATAATCACGTCTTTTTATGTGCTGTTTTACGCGTTAAAACGCAGATTAAAAGCTCAAAACGTGCTGTTTTTGCTAAAATAGCATTTTCAAGCATTTTAGATCGATTGAAATCGTTCAAATAGACGCAATATTAATAAAAACGAATAATAAAATTTCGTCACGTTTTTATGCTGTTTTACGCGTTAAAACGCTGATTAAAGCTCAAAACGTTCTGTTTTGCTAAAATAAGCATTTTCAAGCATTTTTAGATCGTTGAAATCGTTCAAATAGACGCAATATTAATAAAAACGAATAATAAAATTCGTCCTTTTTAAGCTGTTTTTACGCGTTAAAACGCAGTTAAAACTCAAAACGTGCTGTTTTTTTGTAAAATAAGCATTTTCAAGCATTTTTAAGATCGATTTGAAATCGTTTAAATAGAAGCAATATTAATAAAAACGAATAATAAAAAATTCGTCATTTTATGCTGTTTTTACGCGTTAAAACGCAGATTAAAGCTCAAAACGTGCTGTTTTTTTTGCTAAAATAAGCATTTTCAACATTTTAGATCGTTGAAATCACGTTCAAATAGACGCAATAATGTAAAAACGAATAATAAAATTCGTCGTTTTTTATGCTGTTTTACGCGATTAAAACGCAGATTAAGCTCAAACGTGCTGTTGTTTTGCTAAAATAAAGCATTTTCAAGCATTTTTAGATCGTTGAAATCGTTCAAATAGTCGCAATAAAATAAAAACAAATAATAAAAATTTCGTCGTTTTTATGCTGTTTTACGCGTTAAAACGCAGAATAAAACTCAAAACGTGCTGTTTTTTCTAAAATAAAGCATTTTCAAGCATTTTAGATCGTTGAAATCGTTCAAATAGACGCAATATTAATAAAAACGAATAATAAAAATTCGTCGTTTTATGCTGTTTTACGCGTTAAAACGCAGATTAAAAACTCAAAACACGTGCTGTTTTTGCTAAAATTAGCATTTCAAGCATTTTTTAGATCTACGTTGAAATCGTTCAAATAGACACGCAATAAAAATAAAAACGGAGCAGAATTTCGTTGTTTTTAGCGCACGTTTTACGCTAAAACGCAGATTAAAAGCTCAAAACGTGCTGTTTTGCTAAAATAAGCATTTTCAAGCGACAGATCGTTGAAATCGTTCAAATAGAAGCAATATTAATAAAAACGGAATAATAAAAAAATCGTCTTTTTATGCTGTTTTACCCAAACGCAGATTAAAGCTCAAAAGCGTGCTGTTTTTGCTAAAATAAGCATTTTCAAGCATTTTAGATCGTTGAAATCGTTCAAATTATAGACTGCAATATTAACTAAAAACGAATAATAAAAAGAGATTTCGTCGTTTTTATGCTGTTTTTACGCGTTAAAACGCGGTTAAAACTCAAAACGTGCTGTTTTGCTTCATAAAAGCATTTTCAAGCATTTTTAGATCGTTGAAATCCTTCAAATAGACGCAATTAATAAAAACGAATAATAAAAAATTCGTCGTTTTTATGCTGTTTTACGCGTTAAAACGCAGATTAAAGCTCAAAACGTGCTATTTTTGCTAAAATAAGCATTTTCAAGCATTTTAGATAATTTGATGTTTAAATAGAAGCAATATTAATAAAACGAATAACAAAATTTTCGTCGTTTTTTATGCTGTTTTACGCGATAAAAAACGCAGATTAAAGCTCAAAACGTGCTGTTTTGCTTAAATAAGCATTTTTCAAGCATTTTAGATCGTTGGAAATCGTTCAAATAGACGCAATATTAATAAAACGAATAATAAAAATTTCGTCGTTTTATGCTGTTTTACGCGTTAAAACGCTGATTAAAATTTCTCAAAACGTGCTGTTTTGCTAAAATAAGCATTTTTCAAGCATTTTAGATCGTTGAAATCGTTCAAATAGACGCAATATTAATAAAAACGAATAATAAAATTCGCCGTTTTTATGCTGTTTTGCACGCGTTAAAACGCAGATTAAAAGCTTTCAAAACGCTATTTTGCTAAAATAAGCATTTTCAAGCATTTTAGATCGTTGAAATCGTTCAAATAGAAGCAATAGTAATAAAAACGAATAATAAAATTTTTCGTCGTTTTTATGCTGTTTTACGCGATAAAACGCAGATTAAAACTCAAAACGTGCTGTTTTTGCTTAAATAAGCATTTTCAAAGCATTTTTAGATCGTTGAAAATCCGTTTAAATAGAAGCAATATTTAATAAAAACGAATAATAAAAATTCGTCATTTTTATGCTGTTTTACGCGTTAAAGCAGATTAAAATAAAACGTGCTGTTTTGCTAATATAAACATTTTCAAGCATTTTAGATCATTTGAAATCATTTGAATAGACGCAATATTTATAAAAACGAATATTAAAAATTTCGTCGTTTTTATGCTGTTTTTACGCGCCCGTTAAAACGCAGAATAAAGCTCAAAACGTGCTGTTTTACTTCAAATAAGCATTTTCAAGCATTTTAGATCGTTGGAAACAGACAGGTAAACAGTAATAAAAACGAATTATAAAAATTCGTCGTTTTACATGCTGTTGTTTTTTACGCGTTAAACGCAGATTAAAAGCTCAAAACGTGCTGTTTTGCTAAAAGGCAAAACATTTTCAAGCGACAGATCGTTGAAATCGTTCAAATAGACGCAATATTAATAAAAACGAATAATAAAAAATTCGTCGTTTTTATGCTGTTTTACGCGTTAGAACGCAGATTAAACTCAAAACGTGCTGTTTTGCTAAAATAAGCATTTTCAAAAAGAATTTTAGATCGTTGAAATCGTTCAAATAGAAGCAATATTAATAAAAACGAATAATAAAAATTCGTCGTTTTTATGCTGTTTTACGCGTTAAAACGCAGATTAAAGCCTCAAAAACGTGCTGTTTTTTTGCTAAAATAAGCATTTTCAAGCATTTTAGATCGTTGAAATCACGTTCAAATAGAGACAATATTAATAAAAACGAATAATAAAAATTCGTCGTTTTTATGCTGTTTACGCGTTAAAACGCAAATTAAAGCTCAAAAACGTGCTGTTTTGCTAAAATAAGCATTTTCAAGCATTTTAGATCGTTGAAATCGTTCAAATAGACGCAATATTAATAAAAACGAATAATAAAACTTTCGTCGTTTTTATGCTGTTTTACGCGTTAAAACGCTGATTAAAGCTCAAAACGTGCTGTTTTGCTAAAAAAAAAGATTTTCAAGTATTTTAGATCGTTAAAATCGTTCAAATAGAAGCAAAAATTAATAAAAAAATAATAATAAAAATTTCTTTGTTTTTATGCTGTTTTTTCGCGTTAAAACGAAAAAGCTCAAAAAAGTGCTGTTTTTTAAAATAAACATTTTTAAACATTTTAGATCGATGAAAACGTTTAAATAAACATTATTAATAAAAAAAGAATAATAAAAAAAATTTGTCATTTTTTTGCTGTTTACGCCCTTAAAACGCAGATTAAAGCTCAAAACGTGCTGTTTTGCTAAAAAAAACATTTTCAAGCATTTTTTGATCGTTGAAACCCTTCCCAAAAAGACGCAAAAATTAATAAAAAAAAAAAAAATTTCCCCTCGTTTTATGCTGTTTTACGTGTTCGCAGAATAAAGCTCAAAAAGTGCTGTTTTTTCTTAAAAAAGCATTTTCAAGCATTTTAGAGACGTTGAAATCGTTCAAATAGAAGCAATATTAATAAAAAACGAATAATAAAAATTCGTCGTTTTTATGCTGTTTTGCTAAAATAAGCATTTTCAGCATTTTAGATCGTTGAAATCGTTTAAATATAGCTACCATAATAAAAACGAATAATAAAAATTCGTCATTTTTATGCGCTGTTTTACGCGTTAAATCGCAGATTAAAGCTCAAAAACGTGCTGTTTTGCTAAAATAAGCATTTTCAAGCATTTTAGATCGCTGGAAATCGTTCAAATAGACGCAATATTAATAAAAAACGAATAATAAAAATTCGTCGTTTTATGCTGTTTACGCGTTAAACGCAGATTAAAGCTCAAACGCTGTTTTGCTAAAATAAGCATTTTCAAGCATTTTAGATCGTTGGAAATCGTTCAATTAGACGCAATAAAAATAAAAACAAATAATAAAAATTTCGTCGTTTTTATAAGCTGTTTTACGTTAAACGCAGAATAAGCTCAAAACGTGCTGTTTTGCTAAAATAAGCATTTTCAAGCATTTTAGATCGTTGAAATCGTTCAAATAGACGCAATATTAATAAAAAAACGAATAATAAAATTTCTTGTCGTTTTATGCTGTTTACGCGTTAAAACGTGCAGATTAAAGCTCAAAACGCGCTGTTTTGCTAAAATAAGCATTTTCAAGCATTTTAGATCGTTGAAATCGTTCAAATAGAAGCAATATTAATAAAAACGAATAATAAAAATCTGTCGTTTTATGTTGTTTTACGCGTTAAAAACGCAGATTAAAGCTCAAAACGTGCTGTTTTGCTAAAATAAGCATTTTCAAGCATTTTAGATCGTTGGAAATCGTTCAAATAGACGAATATTAATAAAAACGAATAATAAAATTCCGTCGTTTTATGTTGTTTTACGCGTTAAAACGCAGATTAAAGCTCAAACGTGCTGTTTTGCTAAAATAAGCATTTTCAAGATTTTAGATCGTTGAAATCGTCTCAAATAGACGCAATAAAAATAAAAACAAATAATAAAAAATTCCTGTCGTTTTATGTTTTACGCGTTAAACGCAGAATAAAGCTCAAAACGTGCTGTTTTGCTAAAAATAAGCATTTTCAAGCATTTTAGATTGCTGGAAATCGTTCAAATAGACGCGCATATTAATAAAAAACGAATAATAAAAATTTTGCCGTTTTTATAAAGGTTTACGCGTTAAAACGCAGATTAAAGGTCAAAATGCGCTGTTTTGCTAAAAATAAGCATTTTCAAGCATTTTAGATCGTTGAAATCGTTCAAATAGAAGCAATATTAATAAAAAACGAATAATAAAAAATTCGTCGTTTTATGCTGTTTTACGCGTTAAAAACGCAGATTAAAGCTCAAACGCTGTTTTGCTAAAATAAGCATTTTCAAGCATTTTAGATCGTTGAAATCGTTCAAATAGACGCAATAAAAAATAAAAAACGAATAATAAAATTTCGTCGTTTTTATGCTCGTTTTACGCATTAAAACGCAGATTAAAGCTCAAAAACGTGCTGTTTGCTAAAATAAGCATTTTCAAGCATTTTAGATCGTTGAAATCGTTCAAATAGGAAGCAATATTAATAAAAACGAATAATAAAAATCGTCTTTTATGCTGTTTTTACGCGTTAAAACGCAGATTAAAGCTCAAAACGTGCTGTTTTGCTAAAATAAGCATTTTCAAGCATTTTAGATCGTTGAAATCGTTCAAAAAGCAATTTAAAAAAACGAATAAAAAAATTGTCGTTTTATGCTGTTTTACGCGTTAAAACGCAGATTAAAGCTCAAAACGTGCTGTTTTGCTAAAATAAAACATTTTCAAGCATTTTAGATCGTTGAAATCGTTAAAGACGCAATATTAATAAAAACGAATATCGCCTGTTTTATGCGTTTACGCGTTAAACGCAGATTAAAGCTCAAAAATGCTGTTTTGCTAAATAGCATTTTAAGCATTTTAGACGTGAAATCGTTCAAAAGACGCTAAAATAAAAACGAATAAAAAAACGTCGTTTTATGCTGTTTTACGCGTTAAAACGAAATTAAAGCTCAAACGTGCTGTTTTGCTAAAATAAGGGATTTCAAGCATTTTAGATCGTTAAATGTTTAGAGCAATATTAATAAAAACGAATAATAAAATTTCGTCGTTTTTGTTTACGCGTTAACTTAACCAAATGCGTTTCAAAATAAAATTTCGCTTTT